>NW_025335317.1:16554467-16571993 GCF_004798865.1 Varanus komodoensis
CAACTTCAGCCTCTTCAGCACCAGTGGTTGGGGCATAGACTTGGACTACTGTGAAGTTGAATGGTTTTCCTTGGATTTGAACTGAGATCATTCTGTCATTTTGGAGGTTGTATCCCAGTACTGCTTTTCCTACTCTTTTATTGACTATGAAGGCTACTCCATTTCTTCTGAGGGATTCTTGCCTGCAGTAGTATACCTGATGGTCATCTGAATTAAATTCACTCATTCCTGTCCATTTTAGTTCACTGATTCCTAAGGTGTCGATGCTCAGTCTTGTCATCTCTTGTTTGGCCACATCCAGCTTGCCTTGATTCATGGATCTTCCATTCCAGGTTCCTATGGAGTATAGATCTTTACAGCATTGGACTCTCCTTTCACCACCAGATACATCTGCAACTGAGTGTCCTTGCAGTTTTGACCCAGCTGCTTCATTCTTTCTGGCACTACTAGTAGTAGCCCTCCGCTCTTCCCCAGTAGCATATTGGACACCTTCCGACCTGAGGGGCTCAATTTCCAGTGTCATATCTTTTTGTCTTTTGATACTGTCCATGGGGTTTTCATGGCAAAGATACTGGAGTGCGTTGCCATTTCCTTCTCCAGTGGATCACGTTTTGTCAGAGCTCTCTGCTATGACCTGTCCGTCTTGGGTGGCCCTGCATGGCATAGCTCATAGCTTCATTGAGCTATACAAGCCCCTTCTCCACGACAAGGCCACGAAGGAGACAGTAATCCTACAGAATGAGAAATAAGAGCAAACAAGACATTGCAAGTTATATCTTGTAATCCTTGCTAGTATTAAGCTTGTGAACTAAGACTGAAAAAACTATGTAACTAACCTTGCTGCTCTTATTTCAAACTCTTTATTTCAGATACCTGCAACAAATGTTAAACTTCCTGCATCAAAACAAACAAAATTAAAAATCAACTTCCACAGATGTGGCTTGTGAAGGGGATGTATTTGCATATACATTGGCATTTTTAAAAAAGCTGATCACAGTTTTGTAAGAGTTTTACGACGTGCTTCATTTTTAGCTTGTCATTCCTTAATAATTCTTTTCTTGCATCCTGACCACCAAAAAAGGAGGGGGTTAGTATGATATAAGATAGACATCGGAGGAGTGTTAACTATGACACTACTTCTCCCATAATCCATTTATGAGGGAAAATTGATTTAACAGGTAGTTGAAATTTAACTTAAACAAGCAGGAAAGTCAGATGAGTTGTAAAAAGAGATGGAAGATTGTGTATCTTTAAATCTTATTAACTTTAAAAAGGCAAAAGTGAGGAAAGAAGAAAACATGATGATTTCTTCTCTGGTCAGTTTCTAGAGCAGGGGTAGCTAACATGGTAATGCTTAGAATTATAGTTCCCATAATCCTTGGACACTGGTTATGATCACTGAGGTGGTAGGAGTTGTAATAGTCCAAAAGATTTGGTGGGCACCACGTCATGCACTTTTGTTTTAGAATGTGGCATAGCTTTTGTAACTAACAATAAATAATGAGAAAGATATGGTTTACTCTGGAAATAAGTGGATCCTGTATGTGCTGATCTAAAATTATTTTCTGTTAATATTTTTGCTTTTCAGAAGGATAAAAAAGCTAAACACGAGAAACTGAAGCAAGAATTTCTACCAGAGGAAAATGAGTTGTCCGATTCAGAGCTGGAGCCTCCAAAACCAAAGAAAAAGAAAAAGAAAGTAGAAGATGATATTGAATCCATAATTGCAGAACATAAGACAACATTCCCCATGAGCAATGGCATCGCTCACTCAAACAAACAGATTAATTCTGGTGAAGAAACAAATACAGAGGGTGAAAATGACCCAGATGAGGTGAGATGCTGCCTTCAGGCCCTTCATTTTGGCTAGTTAATTGGTTTGATCAATTCAATAAATACTATAAAGGGGGAAAATAGGTATCACAGAGAGAACTGAGGGAATAGGGCAGATGACTCTTTGTGATGCTTATTTTTTAAAAGATGGAATAAAGTGCACTGGGTGAAAAAGATCACTGAATGATCTCATGAGCCGATACAGGGTGAGCAATTTTATTTCCAAGCAGTATTGGTGCTTCCCTTTTAAATCCCTGTGTGGCATGGGACTAGGGTTGGGTACTTGAAGGAATGCCTTTTCTCACATCAGCTGCCCATATCCTGAGATCACCTGCAGGGGCTCTCCTTGTTTTTAGTTTCTGAGTTCCAACTGTATATAATGGTTCCATTCAATTCCAAAGAATTGGGCTGTATGTTTCATTATTTCTGAACTGAAACACAGAAAAATGAATGTTAGGATAAAGGGTTGTTTCATTGATGTTGTGGCAGCAAATACTTGGGCAGAACACCTTAGGGTCCCCAGACACTGACTAGAGGGCCATAGGATTCCTAGTTCTGAGGTTGGAAAAGAGCTGTGGGGCTCTCCCCACACAGTTGGGACAGAAAGAACCAAGCTCGCTGCTTCTCTGAACTTACAAGTATCCACAGGAGAGTGATTTATAGAGGAAAGAGAAAATACATTTTATTTTAGTGGTGCCTCAGACTTTTTCCTGCTCATTCTGGAGTGCTACAGTGAGATGACTGAAATAGGCCCTCTAGCTGCTTTGCAGAGCAGGGGACATACAAAGGTCACTGTTGGCTCTGTGCTCCTCCCAGTCTGCCTATAATGCTTTGAGTTTGGAGGGCCCCACTGGATTATGCCTTATCCAAATATTTGAGCCTTCCCTATAGCTATTTTTTATTGCTTATATAATTTGATTTCATATACTTAGGCTTTCATGTGTATAAAACTTATTTAAAAAGTGAATCTGCTCAAACTACATGTATGTATTAAAGTTTGCATCCCACATCTTGAATTCAGAGTGGTCATAGGGCAACAGCTAAAAATCTATTAATACAACTTAACTGTAATAGAAAAATGCAGAAATACAACACAAAGTAAAAATCGCAGCAGTTAAGTGGCATCATAAAGTTGATTTAAAAACAGCCCAATTGATGTTGTAGAGCAAAGGTTTGCATACAGATGGTCCCAATGGGAGCAAGTATGCCTGCAGGTACCCCCTTCTGCTGCAAGAAACCCAGGGATGCCCTAGATTGTTTAAGTGGCAATTGAAGCTGGAACTTTGGGTTGTTCATCTTTCAGACTTGCATTTTGAATGCATGGTTAAAACATGCATTAACTGTGGATTGTTGGTGACATGCAAACTGAATGTATCTTGCTAAAAGAACATTATAGAAACCTTATTTACAGGATATTCTTATATTTCTTGCATTTTGTTCCATTTTTCCCAAATATTTGAGCTTGTGATTACTTTCATCATACACACTCAATTTGGTACTTGCATCACTTTCTGGAATATTTTAATTTTGTAACTAATCTTTTGATTTTCTAAAAATCTAACAGAAGTTGACAGCAGAGCAAAAGGAAGGAGACTTCTCCAATTTTGATATCTCAGAAGCCACTATTAACCTCCTCAAAGGTACAATTTTTCAGTGTTCACATTCTGAAGCCTCTTCCTCCTCATCCTTTTTAAAATTCATACCTGACTAAGTTTGGTAGTCTGTTGTTCTTTCTCAACAGATGAGTGTTACTGGGATTTAGTATAAGTATGCTGGGACAAAGTATACTATTTCTACAAATCCTCTGATGAGTTCTCATTTAGCAGTAATTACCCAGGAAAGAGATATTGGAATCATAATGGAAATTGAATTTTTTAAAATTACATTGCACTATGACAGGGGATAAAAGCAAATTTAGAGTTGGGAATTATTCAGGATTAGAAATAAAATGGCATGTATCGTGCTTTTAGATAGCCTCTCCAGGAAAGTTGTTATGTAACCAATGGTCTCACTGTGTTTAGACTGTGTGTAGATTTAGGTTATCAAACAGGATATACTGCTGGAGAAGAGGCAGAAAAGGACATCTCTGATGTTTGAGGGTAGGAGCCATGTGAATATAGAGTACACAGTTTAGGGACTTCCAGTTTAGAAAGTTCTCAATACTCACAGGCTCTCAAACCAAGAGTGTACATCTTGGGTGCACAACTCACCATCTACTGGGAGTGTACAAGCAGCAGTGTACCTCTGAGTTGTCCTTTGGCAAGGATTTCTGAAGTCATCTTCACCAAGCAACTCTGCAGCAGCTGGGATCACCATTTCTATGCTGTCATTAGCAGCCTGGAAATGGATATCCCCTAGGGTCTCCACAAGTGGGCGAAGCTAAAGCTTGCTTCCAAACTGCTAGTGGCAGTGCAAACACAGCAGTGCCCTTGGGGGTTGCTAGAAGGTGTGCAAGAGGTCTTAGAAAGAGGAGTGTAAGATCATTTTATTATGGAAGCACTAATGTATCTGATTAAGTACAACTTGGTACTCATCTCTAGGTTATATTACTTCTAAAACCACAGCTCCACCTGAGCAGTACCAAAAATTTCTTGTTTTATTGATAAATGTATTTCAATTATATATTGGGTATTCCAAAGCATGTTTTTGTGTTACTACTCATTTTTGCTACTTTTTTAGAAAATTATTTCTGAAACATCTGTTTCATAATTAAACAAATCCTCATAAAGCTAGAATTTGGAGTAATTGGCTATAGATTTAGGGTAGACAGAAATAATATAGTCAGACAATGCATATTTATTGCATAAATGCATATTTTTATATGCATTTAATGCATATTTATGCATTGTTGTTTTATGAATCTGTTGCTTAGATTTCTAGTTTAGATAGATGAGGAGAATTAGACAAATTGATAAGTGGCTTATCAATTTATCTTATAAATGGCTATCAGAGACAAGAACTCCCAGTTGATGGAAACAAATAGGGGATGGAGCATTCATTGTGCTGTGAGTAGCTGAAATATCTTTCTTACTTGGCTGCTCTGGAGTGGGTGTACCTTAATCTAATCCTGCAAGGCAGTTAACATAGTTAATGGAAATGCATGACACTTTGCAATTATGTTCTTTCCTATTTGAATACGAATGTTAGATTTGTTTGCTTGCTGTGAATTTGCTTTTTCTTAAAGTAATTGATGACTGGTTGTCAGCTGTTGAACCATGATAAATTTACATTATTCTAGGTAAAATCTAATTGTTACTTTCCCTAGCTCGTGGAGTGAACTACCTGTTTCCAGTACAAGTAAAGACCTACAGGCCTATAAACGATGGCAAAGATGTGATAGCTCAAGCACGAACTGGAACTGGGAAAACATTTTCTTTTGCCATTCCATTAATTGAAAAACTTCAGAAAGATCCCCAGGAGAGAAAAAGAGGTCGAACACCAAAGGTAGCAAAGTTACTATAAATTTGTAAAGCTTCCTTTATCATGAGGGCAGAGGGAAACAACGGTGATATTTTCCCTCATGATCGCATAGGAGAACTGCATAACTTATCTATTGGATTAGCATTTGTAGTCCTTTTTTGGGCAGGGGAGGAATGAAATTCTTTTTCTTTTTTTGTGAATGGAAAAGCCCTTGTAAGATTCAATTGCCTGCTTCTTGAGGGAGCTGGAAAAGATGTGAAGTGATTGCAAGTAAACTGAATGACCAAGTTGTTTTGGATAAGTCGGTTGAGGATGAAACAAAAACAAAGTTGAGGAAACACTAATGTAACATGAAACAGTTGGATGTTTCATGCAGTGAATACAGGCTTTCTTCATATGGTGAAGTTGCAAAATCATTGAACTGGGAGATCTGTTTAATAATTAAACCTAGTGAGCAGTTGGTTAATGGTGGTCAGAATGACTTGATAACCCCTGAAATGTAAGGGAAACATTCAAAACTTGAATTGGGAAGGTGCGGCATATTAAAACATGTTCAGGCCAGAACATTTTGTGTAGCTTCTCCAGAAAAGTTGTTGAACACTTATACAGATGAGTTACTATTGATACCTTGACAACAGCCAATACTGGCTTAGAAGAAAGTTCTGTAAGGACTGCAAGAACTTCCAAGTTTGTATATAACTGAACAGAAGACAAGTGTGTATTGTATTTACATTCTGTCTTCTTGCTTTTTAAGTTGGTATTTTGGAAGTATCTGTGTAGATGCACATATGTTCATACTTTGTATTTTTCTTACTGTTTTATTAAGAACACTGCTGCTGGAGAATGGAGGGGTTTTATTTACTGTTGTAAAGGAGTGCTTGTACAGGCACAAAAGTATTTTCTAGTAAAAGTAACTTAACTGAAATTGAGATCAAAAGATAATTCTGTCTGTTGTCCAGCATGCCATTTGTGATACCTGTATTTCTAACTGGGGTGTGTGTGTGTGTGTGTGTGTGTGTGTTAAACTTAGGTGCTAGTTCTTGCCCCAACAAGAGAGCTGGCAATACAAGTAGCCAAAGACTTCAAAGATGTCACAAAGAAACTCTCAGTGGCTTGCTTCTATGGAGGAACAGCGTACAATGGACAAAGTAAGAAATCACAAGGAGATGTGTTTTTGGTGGTGGCACCACATTTAAGGAGCCTTTGTGGGGGTGGGGTAGAGAACAATTGAAATGTGAAGAATAGTGTTAATTTTTATTAGGTAAGACTAGAAGACTTTGTGCTGAATGCATGAGCAGTATGTTCATCGTTGCTAAAGAGGCATTCATATTACATCCCAGATTTTTTAAAAAATCACGTCATGACTTAGTCTTTGTTGTCTTTAAAGAATGAAGGAAATTGTGTTCATCCATCCTAAAAAAAAAAACTTGTGATACTTTGCTGAGCTCAGGGAGGTGTGAAATTTGAAAGTGGTGTTCAGGGCATCTTTGTCACCTGACATAGTATTTATTTATTTATTTATTTTATTTAGAACCTTTATATGCCGTCCCCTCATGCCTCGGCATTTCGGGACGGCTTACAATGTAGGTGAGGAGGTACATCAAATGCCGAAGGTATGGAGAGAATCACAGCTCCGTTTCCTTTGAAATAAACTCTACCATTTTTAAAGGAATCACTTCCAAGTGCATTGGGTTTCAGCCTTAGATTATTGTATTTCTAATGTTAAATGATTGGCAAATTAAAAAACAAGCTTCTGAATGAGAATATTTTTTAATCTGGCATGAGGGTTTGGGAATATTCCAAAGTACTGTCTTGCAGATCTTGGATATTGGAGATGACTGTCCTATTAAAGGCAGCATTTTTAAATGTGCCATTCAACTTCAGATGCACTGTGTCACAACCTTTGAAATTAAGTCTAGAAGTTTGATACATAGGTCTCGCTGTTCCTTTCAGTGGATGCAATTCGAAATGGAATTGACATCTTGGTTGGGACTCCAGGACGAATCAAAGACCACCTTCAGAATGGAAAGTTGGACATTTCCAATCTACAGCATGTTGTCTTGGATGAAGTTGATCAGATGTTGGACATGGGTTTTGCTGAACAAGTAGAGGAAATCTTAGCTTATGCGTATAAGAAAGGTAATATGTCATCTGTGTCACATCAGGTTGTAGAAATCTTTTGAATTTGAATTAATTAGCTGAAAAGTTGCTCTGTTGCAGTACACCTTGAGTTAGAATGAAATCTGCTCTAACCTGAAGTCTGAGTACTTTGATCGAATGTCTAAATTCTTTCTTGAATTGGTGTGCAGGTGCTCAATGCAGGAAAGCCAATTGTTCATTTCTGTCCTTGATTTTATATCAGTGGACTTCACTTGCTAAATATAATTTGAGTACAAGATACAGAATAGCCCATTTATGAAGAAATAAACTATATGAACTTTGGACTCAAATTATTAAATAAACTATGATACACTATATGAGTAAGGAACATATGCTTGGCTTCCATTATCCTTTTTACCTATTTCTGTCTAAATGTACTTTGAGAAGTTATATATAAGAATTAGCAGTAAATATGGCATATAGTCATTTAATTTTTCCTTCTTTTATTCTGGCTCTGCTTACTAAAAATTACAGGGATTTAGTTTTGAAAATATCTTTGTTCTGTTATTGTGGTTAGCTTTGATCTTTTATGACATAAAATATATTTCTATTAAAGATTCTGAAGACAATCCCCAGACATTGCTCTTTTCTGCAACTTGCCCACATTGGGTTTATGATGTAGCAAAAAAATACATGAAATCCAGATACGAGCAAATCGATCTTATTGGAAAGCGAACTCAAAAGACTGCTATGACTGTAGAGGTATGCATTTTTTCCTAGTAAAACAAGCAGAACTATGTATTTGGGGGGGGGGTGTATGAGAGAGACGGAGTAGGAGAGAGTTCTGCATAGTCTTTTCTGCTTTTTCATTACTAATCGGCAATGTTGTTTTCTGACAGCATTTGGCTATTGAGTGTCATTGGTCCCAAAGAGCTGCAGTCATTGGAGATGTCATTCAAGTCTACAGTGGCAGTCATGGACGAACCATCATCTTTTGTGAGACAAAAAAGGAGGCAACTGAATTAGCCCTGAATGCCTCAATAAAACAGGTGCAGTGTCTCTAGTGTTTAGAAAGGAATTCTATAAATTTAACTTTCTTAAGTTAATTGTAGGGTGACCAGAAAGTATTGACAAGAAATTCTTGGATCCTGAACTCAAAATATGCTTTCCCCCCAGAATGTTTTATTAACTTAATTTAAATTTGTTAGATCAAATTTAATTGATCCAGCTTCCCCATAACTGAAATAATGTGACTCCCCACAACTTTTCCAACATATTGTAGGGTGCCATCCAATGTGCTTCCCAAAATCTTCTGAAACCAATTGAACGCAGGAGAAGCTTGGAGGCAGAGATTGCTTTCTTGCTTCTCTCTCTGCAAAAGGCAGTGACAACCAGTTTTGGCTGCATGTGTCTTTTGCCCCTGCTCACAAGGAAAGGGGCAAATCTTTCCTCCCTATCCCCCTTTCAACTAGCTGCAAAACAAAAACAAAAAAACATGCCGACTGTGAGGTCAGGGGAGGCACTCTGAAGTCAGTCCCAGCTCTGACCCTGGAATGCATTTCTGAGGTTGTAGCTGGGATTTCCATACTGTGGCTGCATTCACATGTAACACTAAACCGTGTCATGGTTACCATGTGGGATGGTACCTTACCCTGTGTCTTGGGTTCAGACAGGTATGTGATTTCCATGTTTGTATGGTTTCCACTATTTTCCATCTTTCCTCCTGATGATGACTGATATCCCATCAGCCCCCACAGCTGAAATTAAATTCCAGGAAGCACTGCTCCTCCCTGCATTGCCTATGTCTCCTTCATTGGCCCACAGGCTCCCCTGGACATGGTCTCAGTCAGCCGTTGCTGGAGTTTTTATTCCCCTGCTGCTCAAAAGAAGCAACTGTCTACTCACCAGAGCAGCACTGTTGCTCTGAAATAGCACTACGGGAGCATTTCCGTGTGCTACCACACTCAGGGCCAACAAACAAACATACCCACACTCACTTTCCTTATTGCTCCTTTCTTGTTCCACATCTGTATGCTTCCCCAAGTGCAGGAACTGCACTTCCTAGAAGGGACTGCCTTCCCCCTGCAGCCAGTCACATGGAGCCCATCTGTGTGGAATGGAGGTAATGCATCCTGCTGGGAATAGTTTCCTGAGAAGTGTGTTGGCATCTGGGAAGGTTTCTCAGCTGGCTGCTAGGGATGTGTTTGTCCTAAAGTTGTGGTGGACTGGCTAGGGGACAGGGGGCTTGTTGACAGTCCTGAGGAATGTCAGGCAAGTGATAGGAGCAAAGCAGAGCTTGTGAGACTTGGGCTTTCCAAAGCATTGCCCATGTGCAGCCTGCATGTTCTTGTATAGACAACTTCCCCTGAAGGAGAGTGCTGGTTGCATAAGTAATCCATATACTAGGCAGTTCCAGACACCACCACCTGCAGTGACCAGACAGGAGCATCAAGCATGACTGTTTCCAAAGTCATTGCTGCTGGAGGCAGCACAGCACAATGCAATGCCCTGCTGCCACCAAAATTTCAAATCTGCAGGTAGACAGCTGAAAAGAGCATGCAGAAAAAGAAGAAAAAAATGAGCTCAGAGTGGCCAGTCAGAGTGCTGCTGGATGCAAGTCAGCAATTGCTAGGCAGATTTGGCCAGCAGCAAGTGCAGGCAGGAGCATCTGCTGCAGCTGTGGCCACTCTTTGCACATGACTCATATGGAAGAAAAATGGAAACTATGCAGAAATGTGGTGTCAGAGTTTGTGGCCAAGACATGGGCAGCCATAGACAAGACAAGACGAGCAACAGAGGCACCAGGACCAGGGGAACAAAATTTTGGGAAAGACAAGAGTCCAAACACAAGGTTCAGTGGAAAGGCCAAGTCATAGCCATGGTACAGCCAAGATCAGAAACCAGAAGAATGCTTGAGGGCAGAAGGAAGATGTGGTCAGGAAAAAGCCAAGGATCAGGAACAAGGTGGACAAACAGATGCTCAGGTGCCTTGGACAGGATAACGGGGGGAGACATGGCATGGCAGGAACCAGATGCAGCAAGGGTTGGGCAAGAAGCAGGAGCTGAACTACAGCTGCCAGGAAGCCCTGCGTTACTGAGGCAACACAGTGAAATAGGATACAGGTCGGGCAGGAGGCAGGCACAGCATGGAAAGGCAGGAACCGGGAGCAGGAATGATCAAGGCAAGGTGCAGGCACAACAGCAAGCAGAGGGACATAAGTCACGTTAAAGCATGGGAACCATAGCATGGACCATGGTTTCTCTGTGTGGTTACATGAGACCATCCTTACCATGCACCACCATAGTTGCTGGGTTCTGACCGAAAGACAAGCCATGCCAGGATGGTTTGTCGTCATAACTGAGCCTGGCCAGTATCTTGCAGCCATAGGATTGTCCCCTTACAGTGCCATTTCAGCTGTTACATAATGCAATATATTTATTATTTATTTATTACAGACGTTTATATCCCGTCCTTCCTCCAAGCGCTCAGGATGGCTTACAGAATATAAAATTACAATATAAAACCTCAGTTATTAAAACAATATAAAATAACACATCATGAACTTAAGTAAAAGGAGGAATATTGTGTTTTCTTCATTGAGCTGTCTGGGACAACATACATTAAACTTTGGGATGAAAATACAGGCAGAAAACAGTGCTTTCTTTAAACAGATAAAAGTAGATACTTTATAACTTGGGACAGATACTAGTGTCATCCAAAATATGTGATTCCTTATTTAAAATGCTTTGAAAAAAGATGGATATTGTGATTCTTATTACTTGAGCAGTTTCTTCCATAACTTTCTTTTTTCTTAGGATGCACAATCTTTACATGGTGACATCCCACAAAAGCAAAGAGAAATCACTCTGAAAGGCTTCCGTAATGGAACATTTGGAGTCCTTGTTGCAACCAATGTGGCTGCCCGTGGCTTAGATATCCCAGAGGTTGATCTGGTAATACAAAGCTCACCACCAAAGGTACATGATTAATTTTGTGTTCACTTTATAGAGCAGCATCGGGTGAGGTAATGTTTCTTGCTGCAAGTAGCCCAGGAGACAGTTCTCAAACCTAATACAAAGGGGGCCCATCTGTTGAATTGCATTCGGGATTCTTATGTGTTTTTCCCATGTTTCCTTTTGGAGCAGAATTCACTAGTGTGGGAGAGCAAAACACAGCTATAAAATCAGTTGTGTTCTTTCTTTCTTTGTTTGTTTGTTTGTTTGTTTATTAAAACATTTTTATGCCGCCCCATTCGCCGAAGCTTCGGGGCGGCTTTACAATAAAAGTTGTAAAATAAAAGTAAAAGTTCCTTTAAAAGTTAGAGTATAGTTAATCCTAACTTGCACATTCTCATGGTATTTATTTTAGTCAAACTGAACTATTCAAATTTGAACTAATATTAGGTACCCTAGTATCATCAAAGCAGTATTAAAATTGTTGTGTATGTGTTTGAATTCTCCTTTTGCAGATAAATAGTAAGATTCACTCAAATGTAGTTTTATTGTCAGGAAGCCTTTAACAGCAGGTAAAGTGTCTTAGATCTAGTCTTAGGAATGCATACAATATGTAGTTGGAGAGCTTAACCTCTCAGCCTTATAGGGTACTTGTTTAGGCAAGTCATAACTTTAGCTTCTACACAATTTCCACAAAGTTTCTGCAGTTTTCATTATTGCTCTTAGTCTGTCTGCCTTTACATGAAGTTAGCTACCTCCCTTTATGTTGATAAATATGACATCTTGCATTCATTGTAGCTTGTTGGTAAAAAAAATGTAACCATTTCTCAAATTTTAATTTATAAAGGATGTGGACTCTTACATTCATCGTTCTGGGCGCACAGGCCGTGCTGGAAGAAATGGCATATGCATCTGTTTCTATCAGCGCAAAGAAGATCATCAGCTAAGACAAGTAGAACAAAAAGCGGTAATTATCTCTATATTTTTCATAGCTTTTGTGTCATTTGTGAGTTAGGAACCTAAGGCACAGCATAGTTTACACACTGAAAAATACTGTAAGTGTTCATACTTGCTATCACAATGTCAGCACAGCTAATTCTGTGACCAGCTTTATTAAGCAATTTGTCCTATAATTTCAGGGGATTACATTTAAACGTGTAGGTGTTCCAACAGCAACAGAGATCATTAAAGCTTCCAGTAAAGATGCAATTAGGTATGTTTATTTACGGTTTATTTTGGTCTTTAAGCCTTAAAGTTAATGTCTGTATCTGTTTGCATTGAAAAATCTGTGTTCCAGAGAATTTGTGTTTACTGCTTTCCTTAATTACCAAGGTTTCATTTTTATGTATATGTGCATCTGTCATTTTATTTTAAGCTCTAAGTTGTTTTGCTGCAGAAATATATATAGAGTCATTGAAATTATCTGTCCAAGCAACAACAACAGTACATTCTATCTCAAAGTACATCTTGATAATGGAAATACCATTAATTTCGAACATTAAATTATACAGTAAAAGTAAATTAGCAACATAGAGATTGCTTTTCATATAATAAATTTTGAGAATTGTATCAAATTGAATTCTATTGATTTTAGTAATCTTACAGGTTTTTTGAGAATAAAACTATGTAAGTCTGAACAGTTTAAAGCAGTGTATCAGGTAAATGTAGTGAAATCTCTTAAAGATTTGTTTAAGTATTCAGCCTTTTAACATCATTGGGAACATTTTCTTAACATTTACAGATTAAGAATTCTGCTTAACTACCTTCTCTTTATTTAGCTCACTTACAGGAACAATAATACTGGTGTTCATTCTGGTTAGGAAAACACATGATAATGAAAGCTTTGGTCAGCCGGGCAGAGTAGAATCTAAGATTCCAAAGCTCCAGTCTTGAACATGATTATTCAGAAGTTAAGTTCCACTGTTCTATTGGGCTTACTCTTTAATTAGTTCCAGGATTTTATCTTGTTCAACTGTGCTTACTTGGATGATTCATATGTTAATGACATGTCTAATTTTAAACTTCAGTTGTTTTATATACACTGACCTTAAAACATTGTATTCAGATTTTTAGATTCTGTTCCTCCGTCTGCTATCAACTACTTCAGACAATCTGCTGAAAGACTTATAGAAGAAAAGGGAGCAGTGGAAGCTCTTGCTGCAGCATTGGCCCATATTTCAGGAGCTACTTCCATTGAACAACGTTCTTTGCTTAACTCTGATGTGGTAAATAATAGCTTACATAATCCAAGGGACTATTTATTCATTAACTTGATTTATATGCTACCCCATTAGCCATAAGGCTCTTTGGGCAGCTCACAACATACGTAATCAAATACAACAGTACAATAATATCCACAATTTACAATAAAGCCAGTAATAACAGTAAAATCAATAAATATAATAACTGATAAAATTAAAAATAGACTCAAATAACGTAAAATAACTAAAATGAAATGACATGAGAAAATGTGAAATGATAATGGAAAATAACATAGTAAGCCAATTGAAACAAAAAGCAAAATGTACATAACTAACATATCTAGTATTAAAATCATGTAACAGCAGCAGCAGTTGTCACTGTTAAAAATCTTTTAAAACCATTACCAAAAATAATTCAAAATAAATTCAACAAATTCAACCACCGAAGTAGTTGCGAAATAGGAATGTTTTTAGTTGGTGTCTAAAAGAATAAAGGCATGACACCAACCTGATCTCCAGTGGGATTGAGTTCCACGATTAAGTATATCCTTATCTTTCTAACATTCTTGAAAGCAAACCCCAAGATTTGTATGACAACACGGACATAACTGGCACACCAATTAATCATTTTCATTTATGTAGTTTATGTTTTCATACCCAATACATTCTCCTCTTGACTACTGCTTATAAATGATTAACCACAGTGGGGAGAGCAGTCCTGTAGACCTGGGTGAGCATCCCAGGGACTATAGGATGACTCAGAAAACTCTTTCCACAGTTGGAAAGCATTGGCAGCATTCTAATCTCAATCTCTTGCAGCCAGTACAGTGTGCCTGTTACATCTCCAGAGCTGGGGAGAGGGGGATGCTCCAGTAGGTGGGGATCAGAGTTGACCATAGAAGCCAGACGCTGAAATATTCTAAGTCTCCTTCAGGCAGTTTCTTCCTTACCTCTCCAAAACACCTTCACTAGATGGACTGAAAAGTCCTTCGAAGCTAAAATAAATTAGAGGAAGAGGAGGCACAGTTTGCCTCGACCATTCCTTCTGCCCTGTAGGCATCAGCCCTGCAAAGTTTACAAATCTTGACTGCTTCCACATTTGCAAGCTTCTAAGCAACAAGGGTTGCTTGGAACATGTAAACATAAGAAGACTCTGCTGGAGGAAACCAGAGGCTTATTTTGTTGAGTATGTGTACCTTTTCTTTAGCAATGAATTCTTTTCTCTCTCCTACCTCTCCCTGTAAATAGTGATTAAGTATTATGTCAGCACCAACATTAACTACTGTTAATAATCAGAGTTCCTGTTTCATCAGGATTTAGAACCTGTTTAAAAGCATTGGCCATAAAGTGCTTTGTGGAAATGAATGATCAGACTAGCCTCCCACAGAGGAGCTACATATTGGATACATCCAGATTTTATTACAGCTGAATATTATGGGCAGAATCCAACAAGCTGTTTATGGCCCTGCTGATTCTGTTTTGTACCACAGGCCACTCTAGGCAATAAATCAAAACTGCATAGGCAATGGATCTTGCCAGTTCCACTGTGCATGTGGGACCCACTTTTATCTTCCTGAGTGCCCCCCGCAGCACCCCCCCCGCTAATGCTTATTTCTAGGAGGCAGTTTGGTAGAGCACCCCCATGTTGCCCTGGAAGTGCTACATCATTGTACAAGCAGTGAGGACTGCTTGCACACCACGATTGGAAGGACAAAAGCGACTTAGCCAGTTGTGAGCCCCCGTTGGATTCTGTCCTAAGTTCATTAATTTTACTGAATCATAGTGGAGCCTTCAATATATTTATTGCAGCTGCCTTATTTTGTTGTGCTAGCAACTCAAGTATTTCTCTGGTGGAGGTTACTGTTGCATAGAATCTATTTTGTTTTTGCTCTCAGTCATGTTCTGGAACGATGTAGCCCTCTCTGCACTGCAAGTAGTTAAAGTTCAAAAGGAAAGTTTCCACTCTAAGAAGTTACCTTGCATTTTATATGGATCTAGTTATCTTATCTTTTGATTGCCCCACGGTATGAATCAAAGAGAAAATGTTTTGTAGGTTTTGGCTGAAATAGAGATCAGTAGGTCTTTGTCAAAACACTTTAACTACCAAATGATAATAGTTTTAAGATATATTTATTATAAACATGTATCATTGCATTGTTTTAAAGGGCTTTGTGACCATGACACTTCAGTGCTCAGTAGAAATGCATACTATTGGCTATGCTTGGCGAAGTCTGAAAGAGCAACTGGGCGAAGACATTGACAGCAAAGTGAGCAGAATGCGCTTTCTCAAGGGAAAAATGGTGAGAAACACTGCCCTGTTGATTTTTAGGTACTGTTGCTTGAACATTTTACAGCATATCCCCCTCTGACCTGGTAATAAAGTCCCAAGCAGAAGCCTTGCACTTGAAAACCAAAATTGTAGGGTATGAGGAGAGGGCTTTTATAAGATTGTGTTTGAGTGTTTTCCTGGAGAGGGAAGTTCAGACACAAAGCTGGTTATTTTATATATAGTATAAAGCATACAAAGCACTTTTTATAGACTTCATATTTTTGCAGGACAGCTTTGTAATACAGTTTATCACTTGCAGTAAGCCCTAATGAATCACAGATGGTTTCGTGCTTCTTCATTTGACTTACATTATACACAGACCATCCTGTATTACCATGGAATAGCCTTTTTAGTTATTTGTGCTGGTCTATAATGCATATATCTTTTACCAGGACGTTAACTAGCTCTGCTTTTATTATCTTCCTTAGAATATATGAAATTTAGTAGGCAGCTTTGTAAAAGAACAGGCACTCATTGCCTGAGAATTGTGTGGTGTTAACCTGTTAATAACTGTCTAATCTCCAAATTATATCTTGTTAAATGACTGACAATGTTATTTGTATTTAGGGTGTGTGTTTTGATATACCTGCAGCTGAACTGAGTAAAATACAGGTAAGGTCTTACTATTCTTCATGTTTATTTTAATGTTGTTGTTGCTGTTAGTCACAAAGTCATGTCTGACCCATCGTGACCCCATGGACAACATTCCTCCAGGCCTTCCTGTCCTCCACCATCCCCCGGAGTCCACTTAAGCTCACACCAACTGCTTCAGTGACTCCATCTAGCCACCTCATCCTCTGCCGTCCCCTTCTTTTGCTGTCAATTGTTCCCAGCATTAGGGCCTTCTCCAGTGAGTCCTTCCTTCTCATTAGGTGGCCAAAGTATTTGAGTTTCATCTTCAGCATCTGGCCTTCTAAAGAGCAGTCAGGGTTGATCTCTTTTAAGATTGGCTGGTTTGATCGCCTTGTAGTCCAAGGAACTCGCAGGAGTCTCCTCCAGCACCACAATTCAAAGGCCTCAATTCTTTGGTGCTCAGCCTTCTTTATGGTCCAGCTTTCACAGCCGTACATTGTATCTGGGAAAACCATAGCCTTGACTATATGCACTTTTGTCGACAGGGTGATGTCTCCTTTTTAGTATGCTGTCTAGATTTGCCATAGCTTTCCTCCCAAGGAGCAAGCATCTTTTAATTTAAGTATTTTATTATATCTTTTCATGTGACAACCCTGAAGAAATGACACTTTGCTACAATGTAAAGTAGTGAGTATACAGCTTGTATAACAGTGTAAATTTGCTGTCCCCTCAAAATAACTCAACACACAGCCATTAATGTCTGAACCGCTGGCAACAAAAGTGTGTACACACCTAAGTGAAACTGTCCAAATGGGGCATTATTAGCCATTTTCCCTCCCCGGTGTCATGTGACTCGTTAGTGTTACAACGTCTCGGGTATGAATGTGGAGCAAGTGTGTTAAATTTGGTGTTATCGCTCCCACTCTCTCATACTGGTCACTGGAAGTTCAACATGGCACCTCATGGCAAAAAACTCTCTGAGGATCTGAAAAAAAGAATTGTTGCTCTACATAAAGATGGCCTAGGCTATAAGAAGATTGCCAAGACCCTGAAACTGAGCTGCAGCACGGTGGCCAAGACCATACAGCGGTTTAACAGGACAGGTCCACTCAGAAC
>NW_025335317.1:16572093-16774838 GCF_004798865.1 Varanus komodoensis
GGCCTAGGCTATAAGAAGATTGCCAAGACCCTGAAACTGAGCTGCAGCACGGTGGCCAAGAC
Source organism: Varanus komodoensis (assembly GCF_004798865.1). Taxonomy (NCBI): domain Eukaryota; kingdom Metazoa; phylum Chordata; class Lepidosauria; order Squamata; family Varanidae; genus Varanus; species Varanus komodoensis. The sequence continues at coordinate 16,572,156 of NW_025335317.1, forward strand.
CATACAGCGGTTTAACAGGACAGGTTCCACTCAGAACAGGCCTCGCCATGGTCGACCAGAGAAGTTGGGTGCACGTGCTCAGCGTCATATCCAGAGGCTGGCCTTGGGAAATAGACGTATGAGTGCTGCCAGCATTGCTGCAGAGGCTGAAGGGGTGGTGGGTCAGCCTGTCAGTGCTCAGACCATACGCCACACACTGCATCAAATCGGTCTGCAGGGCTGTCGTCCCAGAAGGAAGCCTCTTCTAAAGATGATGCACAAGAAAGCCCGCAAACAGTTTGCTGAAGACAAGCAGACTAAGGACATGGATTAGTGGAACCATGTCCTGTGGTCTGATGAGACCAAGATGAACTTACTTGGTTCAGATGGTGTCAAGCGTGTGGCGACAACCAGTGAGAAGTACAAAGACAAGTGTGTCTTGCCTACAGTCAAGCATGGTGGTGGGAGTGTCATGGTCTGGGGCTGCATGAGAGCTGCCGGCACTGGGGAGCTACAGTTCATTGAGGGAACCATGAATGCCAACATGTACTGTGACATACTGAAGCAGAGTATGATCCCCTCCCTTCGGAGACTGGGCCGCAGGGCAGTATTCCAACATGGTAACAACCCCAAACACACCTCCAAGACAACCACTGCCTTGCTAAAGAAGCTGAGGGTAAAGGTGATGGACTGGCCAAGCATGTCTCCAGACCTAAACCCTGTCGAGCATCTGTGGGACATCCTGAAACGGAAGGTGGGGGAGCGCAAGGTCTCTAACATCCACCGGCTCCGTGATGTCGTCATGGAGGAGTGGAAGAGGATGCCAGTGGCAACCTGTAAAGCTCTGGTGAACTCCATGCCCAAGAGGGTTAAGGCAGAGCTGGAAAATAATGGTGGCCACACAAAATATTGACACTTTGGGCCCAATTTGGACAGTTTCACTTAGGGGTGTACTCACTTTTGTTGCCGGTGGTTTAGACATCAATAGCTGTGTGTTGAGTTATTTTGAGGGGACAGCAAATTTACACTGTTATACAAGCCGCATATTCACTACTTTACATTGTAGCAAAGTGTCATTTCTTCAGGGTTGTCACATGAAAAGATATAAAATATTTACAAAATGTGAGGGGTATACTGACTTCTGTGATATACTGTAAGTTAAATAGGCAGGTTAAAAAGGTAAAAGTTTCCCCTTGACATTAAGTCCAGTCATGCCTGATTCTAGGGGGTGGTGCTCATCTCCGTTTCCTAGCCGAGAGAGCCAGCATTTGTCCGCAGACAGTCTCCGTGGTCATGTGTCCGGCATGACTAAACACCAAAGTGCACGAAATGCTGTTTACCTTTCCACCGAAGTGGTACCTTTTTATCTACTTGCATTTGCATGCTTTCGAACTGCAAGGTTGGCAGGAGCTGGGACGGAGCAACGGGAACTCACCCCGTTGTGCATATTCGAACTGGCGACCTTTCAATCTACCAGCCCAGCAGCACAGCGGTTTCAACCACTGCGCCACCTGCAGTCCCTCAAAAAATAGGCAGGTTACTGTTATTTAAATGCTTAAAATATATTTTTTTGAAAGTGGAGATAGACACTCAGACTATCTAAATAAATTTCTATTAAAATGTCAAGGATGGGTTTGAATCCACACTAAAACCCAAGGGTATGAATTGTGATGAGGATCTGAATCCAAAAGTCCTGTCTTTTTCAAGATTTTTATATTCAGTGGTCAGAATAACTAGACATCATTTAATGAACCCTCTCAATCTTTACATCCAGTGGTCCTTCAAGTTCACACAATTGTGTTACAGGAAAAAAAATACCCATTATACTTATCATATTTCACCTCCTTGAGAGGATCCCTGGCTCTAATTACCACTTTTCCCTGACAATACTGCTTCTGTGCAACTTTCACCCCTTTGGTGGATAGCATAAAACATAACTATTAATGCATATTTTGCCCCCCCATAAAGAGTGGCATACTTAATTTTTACTATCAGATGCAAAGTGTAAGGTAAGGCTCATTTGGTACCTTCTCTTGCATTTTATGTTCTGTGTGTCTCATTTTTTATCCTTTATTTTCTGTCATGATAGTAAACATTGGTCAGCATGCAGGTTTGCAAATGCAGTTCTGACTCTAAAAATAACACAAGACTTGTTTTTTATTAGCAAACATGGCAAGACACAAGACGCTGGCAACTTTCCGTGGCAACAGAATTACCTGAACTTGAAGAGACACCTCGTGAAAGTGGCCGAAGTGGTGGATCAGAATTCAGGAATGGAAGACGAAGTGGCGGCTTCAATAGGCACGACAGATTCAGAAACAGGGGCCAAAAAAGAAGCTTTGACCGGGCTTTTTAATGGTTCATCAATGTCAGATATAAATGGGACTAAAATTGTTTTATCAAAAGTAAAGTTGATTTACACTTTTTCCTATGTGCTTTTATTACTAGCTTACATATGTTACATTCATACTGCTATCACATCCTAATGCTGAATGAACGAACCAAGCAAACAAGTTGAAGTTACTGAGAATGCTCAAACGTGTGAATATTAAATGTAAAAGAAATGAACGAAGAGTTGTGTGACAGGGTAGAACTAAAGACAGCTTACACGTGATTCTAAAGACAGTTCATGGAGCCAACCTTGTCACACAACTGGCTCTTCTTCATGGCCTTCGTGCATCACACATACAGACTCTGCACCTGCATGGAGCCTGTTGCCAGAAAGATGCTAAGAGCATTTTTGGTGGCAACCCCGCCCACACCTTGGCATCCATATAAAAGCAGGGGTTCCCACCATTTCCCTCAGTTGTTCTTCAGCAGCGTTGGTGCCCTGGCAGCATCTGTAGGCAGCAAAGATCAGATCTACATTACTAAACTTGCAGAATTTAGAACAAGCTACTAGCTGCACACATACAACTTAAAACATTGGATCTAATTATTATCATTGTTAACTTTTTTATAATCTATTCCCTTGTAACATGTTTACACTAACCTATCTGTAATGAACTGAGTGGACTCTCGTTTGCTAAGCAGTTTTAACCAAGTAACTAGCCAAGTTAACTTAGATATCTGAAGGAGGATAGTGGTGGTAGCAAATTGAAGAAATAGTTCATCTACAATAAATACCTTTCTTTCGTCTGAAATAGATGAAGTCTCAGTCAAAAAAGGGGGTGCTTTCCCTGAAAAATAAACTGAACAGTTTAGGTTCTGCTGTTACTTCTTTTAGCATTTAAAATGTTTATATATTGCTACCCAGCCTTGACTGTCCCTCAAATGATTCCTAAAAACTATGTGGTAAGGAGACTATTTATATAAAAAGGCTTGAAATATAAAATTCCCGGAACAGTGGCTAGATGGAGGGGGAAATGTTTTTTAATCCTCTCTGTAAGATTCCCAGCAAAGTTGTTTTAGTTACTGTGTTGCATCATGTCCCAATGTGTTTTCCTTTTGTGAGGAACCTGAGGTAGCTTACGTATTTCCCATTTATCCTCACAAGGGCAACGCTGTGAGACTTTGAGTAACTGCCCCAGTCACTCAGAGATCTTCATGGTTGAGTTAGGGACAAGAACCCAGATCTTCCAAGTCCACAGTCCAGCACTTGAGCCACCATGCCATATCAGACCACCTCTTGTGTTATTTTTTCCGTTCCTTATTAACATGAATGTAATGCATCTTTTATTGATAAGACACTTAGGGATGCTTGAAAGCATGGTAGTTTTCTTAGTAGAGTCATCATAATACATAATATGGAAAAATGCATTTGTTGCCAAGTTGTCTCACAAGAGTTGTTTCTGGGCAGATGCTATAGACAGCTAAAACCCATATCACAACACTGAGGGTTAGTCTGCTATTGTGGCCAGCAGCCATAGAACTGCATATAGGTTAGCCTAACAGTTTATTAACTTTGAGGCTGTAGAATTCACTGGTGTTCTGAAACAAAGTGACCTCACATCTCTAAAGTGTATTGTAAAATACATTGCTTTTTAACCCCATGACTTCAGATTTAAAAAAAAATCTTTTGTGTCTCTGAAATGACACACCTATCATCAAGGATGGGTAGAAGATCTAGCACTAACTGCAGACCACTTGGGCAGCTGTGCAGTAGACCAGTAAAGTTTTCTGACATGTGATTAAGCAACCAAGTGACACCCACCCAAAAATGCATTAAAAGGAATTTTTGGGATAACCAGGCATGAATTGTCTCATGGAAAGACTAGTCTGTATTCTGTTCTGAGTCTCGAATTCCTGGGCTCTGAATTCACCCAGAGTGTGTGGAAGAAAGGTGATAAAAGAACCCTCCCCCCCCCCCCACACACACACACTTTAAAAACGTTCAAAATGACTAGTCGCATTATACAAATATTATTACTGGGTGGGAAGTTTGACACCAGGTTCATGGGGTTTTGTGCTCAAATACTGAATGGCTTTGAATATACAGGGCAGTGCCACTTGCAAGTTTTTAAGCACCTTGGGTGAGACACCCTCATTGGACTCCCTCCCACAATGAGATTTATTTCCTTTCCCAGCACTGATGCAACATGCTTGACAGCCCAGGAAACAGTAAGCAAGTAGGCAGTGACATCTATTGCTCCTCCTTTTCATCACCACTGTTTTCTGGCCCAGGGTGGGAGGCAGGTGAACATGCAGGTTGCAATGCTGAAAATGAGATGCAAATCCAGGGGAACTTAGTGGAATCCTGCTGAAGTGTGGTCCATTAGCCTGACTCGCTTTAGGCTTGGCATGAATCCTGCAGAGCATGGAAAAAAAGCATTTAACCTTAAGACCAAAGGAAATTTCTAATCTTGCTATCCGTCCATAGGTGCCACAATTACTTCAGTGTTACTCCAAGAGAGCTATCTTGCCTCCGCACCCACCAAATATTTGAAAATGTACCACCAAAATGCCAACAAGCCTGTCGCCCTTCACAGAACCACAATTGGTCAGGGGTTGTGAGTGACGGTAAAGTGGCTTGTGACTGTAAGGCAGATTCGCCCACTGAATCCAGCTTTCTTAGCAGCCCCCTTTGCAGATGTCTGTGAGCCACAGCAGTGCTTTGCTGGACGTCCCTCTGGCGCATGCGGTGGCCTCTGCCTCTCCTCGTCCCTCCCCAACTGGTGCGTGCCTATCGTGCCTCCATTTTAACTAAGGGAATAGAGTCAGGGCAGCTGGAGCCCGCGGTGTCTTCTGTTGAGCGGGCACGCCACGCGCCCGCGCATGCGGAGTACTGCTGGGGGAGCGTAAAGCGGGCATAGCGACGGCTACCCGAGTGGCAGAGGGAGCTGCTGCGACTCCGACGAGGCGGCAGCGGAGAAGACGAGGAGTGGAGCGGGAAGGGGGAAGGGAGAAGATGGCGACCCCCGTCGAGTGGGCCTCGCTCTGCGAGAAGTTCCGGAGCGCCATCAACCTCTCGTACGTGGAGTCCAAGAAGGACCCGGAGACCGAGCCGTACCGCTCCAAGTACAGCGCGCGGGAGCTGCTCGAAGGCATCAAGCAGCTGCTGGGCTCGGAGGAGTCGGGCGAGGCCGAAGGCGTTCCGGCCGCCGGCGCAGACGGAGCCAGCGAGAGGGAGCGCCTGCGCGCCGTGCGGCTGGCCGCGGTGGAGTATGAGCTGGGGGTGAACCACACGGACACGCAGGAGTGCTCCGCCGGCGAGGAGCATCTGCTGAAGTGCCTGCAGCTGCTGGAGCGCCACCGCCTCTCCCGGGAGTGCGTCTCCCTCTACATACAGGCCCAGGTGTGGAAGGCTTGCCTCGGCTGGCCCCGGGGAGCCCCTTCCGAGGCGGGCTGTGATACGAGGCTCAGTCTAAGGCCGCCTTCCCACCCTGGGGCCTTCCCGAGGGGGTTGCAGCCCAGTTTCGCTGGGAGCTCCATGTTGGGAAGGGTTACTCGTAAGGTTTGCTGGTAGCCATGGCTAAAAGTGATGAGCAACTGTGGGGGCTGCTAGCCCATCTCATGGAGAAGCTGGAGAGGCTGCTTGCAACTCTGTACGCCCTTTAACCTCTTTAGATTTGAACCATGTACACTCCTTAGGAGAGAAGTAATGCAAGTTTATAGACCTCATAAAATTCAGTAGCTGACTGGTCTGTAATGCATGATCAGAATAGTTTGACATCAGGAGAGATGTTTGCCCAAATGTCTGTTATTGTCAACATCCAGCCACTCTTCCTGGTCCATGCATTTTAAGATTAACAGTGTTTTGATAGCATTTGGTCCAGTGAAGGTATTATTCATGTATTACCCTTTTTGAGAATCAGAAATAACACTTGTGGTGGACAGTAGAAATAATTATTCCTTGAAGCAAGTGGGTCTTTTATGGAGCTGTACTGGTTGTGAGCTTTAGATTTTTCAGTCCAATAATTCATGTAACTTCGGGCAAGCTACAACTTTTAGTGTTCTTATGGTGCTTTTATAGGTTAAATACATAATATATTTAGACAATTTATTAAATGTGACTGAATAACTCCTTGGCTCAGATATAGAGTTGTTCTACTGTAACAAGATCAGCATCTTCTGTTTGTGGGGTCTGATGGAAGGGTGAGTGGAGACAATTTCCCCATCCTCTTGCATCATTTCCTGTGCTTTTTCAGGGGGTGCTTCTAGAGCAGAATAGGGAATACCAGGGGAAGGGGAAAACAGCAAACACTTGACTCTGCCTACCTCCATAAAGTAGGCAGTTGTTGAGGTAATGAACAAAGCACAACAATGCTGTGTAGATTACGACTATATAATAGATCTTAAAAGGGCACCTCTTCACTTTTTCTTACTTGTCTGTCATTAACAGTAACAGTTATTTTTTTCTTGTATTGTCCTTTTGAAATAATCTTTGAATTTCCCAGATATATTTTCAGTACTGATACTGCTGCATATCAGAATTAGAGCTCTAGAGAAGACAAAAGCCTATAACATCACAGTATTATACAAAAAGAAAAAGGCTAGTAATTGAAACAAAATATGTGAATGCTGTAGTTCTCTTCTCCTATTCGTAGCTGTATTTACAGTCTTCAGACCTTACATAGCTCTTTATCTGAGGAAAGACACAGATGACTGTCAACCTGGCGCAATAGCATAAAGAACTACTATATCTCAGTTTTAAAGCCTGGGAGATTTTAGCATGGCCTGTGACAAATCTACTTGCTACAGGATGAGAGAGAAAGCCATTAAATGTTTTAACATTTTTTTCTGTTTTGTCCACAAAGATGGCTTTTCTGTTCTTTTGCTTTTTCTGTAGCAATATGTCTAGTTTCTGGTTTTAGTACCAGAAGAAAAAAACACAATGCAAATGCTGAAAGAGAGTGAGAGAGAGAGCTGTAGAGTGGTGGGAAACATTGAGGGAGGTATGAAATAAAAACACTGGTATGGGTAGCTGAGCTGGTGGTGACAGACCATCTCCTGGACTGATTGTTGTAAGGCAGTAAAGTTTCCACTTCACCCCCTAAAAATAATCACCTCAGGTGTGCTGAGCTTTGAATAATTACTGTTATAAAGTATAATGCATTAAAATAATGTGTCATAAGTAACTAGCTTGCCTTTCTAGGATTTTCCTCTAAGGTGTCCTTCCCCCAACCTGGTGCCACCTAACAGATGTAAGATTTGCATTGTGTAGTTATTTTCATTACTGGTTCCAGAGCGACCCTGTGTTCCTCTAAAATTGGTTTAATGAATGTGGATTTATCCTCTTTGTGTCATTTAGAAAATAGAAATAACATTTGAAATAGTTTTAAAAACACTGTTACCTCTCATTTTGTAGAATAATCTGGGTATCCTGTGGTCGGAAAGAGATGACATTAAAACAGCACAGAGTTACTTGGAATCTGCAGAGGCTTTGTATAATCAGTACATGAAAGAGGTAAAATATGAACTGGGTTCACCACTCTCTGTAATATACCTTGAATGCTACTGTATGATTTATTTATTTTTCAATTTATATCCTGCCTTTTTCCTACAAAGGGCTCAAGGTAGCTTACATCGTTCTCCTCCTCCATCTTATCCCCACAACAACAACCCTGTGATTTAGGCTAGGCTGTCTGGCACAAAGTCACCCAGTTGGCTCCATGGCTGAGCAGGGACTAGAGCCCAGATCGCCCGAGTCCCAGTCCCATGCTCTTAACCACTACGCCACACTGGCTCTTCAATAATTAATAATTATTTAATTATTGAATAATTAAAACTGTATGTTAGAGTCATAGAATAATAGACAAATGTCTAGGAAACATGGACTTTGCAAGTTGATGGCCTTATTTTATGTTGTGAAAAAGTCCTTTTTGATCAAATGCGTTGTTGGGCTATTAGAATGTCTTCCTCTTGAATGCTGTTCTTTTGAATAGCAGGAGTGGTTCATGCCAACTGTAAAATATATTTAGAATTGTAATTTCACTTTTACTTGACATGTTATTAGGATTTATACTGAGTGATTAGTGCAAACAGTTAATTAGAAGGCTAACATCAACTCAAGATGTAATCTGTGTCCTTATCACTGTAACCAGATCAAGCATCTCTAGAAACAGCTCAATGATGCTTCATTTATTATGTATACTAATTGCATTAGAATATTCTTTTTTAAACCTCAAATGTCTTGTCTGGTGACAGTTTGGTGCAGCATCGTTTGTTTTGTTTTTGTATATGGGGAGCTAAACCCTTTATACATAACCAGCAGACTTCTAAGTTGTTGACTCCACTGCACCATAACACTGGCACAATGAGGCCTTTGTTAATCTCTCTGAGGCACTGTTTATGCATTGGAGCTTCCACAGGAGGCATTTCCAGTGTTTTTAAAATCTCTGACATGGCTTTTATGGAAACAGAGGAATGCAGGTCCTTAAAAAGCGTTGCTGACAATATTGGTTGCTTCTTTTTAAATGCTGTTCTGGTCATTCTTAACTGATTTTTCTTTAGAAATGATCAGGAGTCTATTTCTTAAACCCTGCACTGTGGGTTCGGACGTAGCTTGGTAAAAGTCTCCCAGTTCTTATCTCTTGCCTTCCCTTTCCTGGACTGTTGCCAGTTGCTCATCTCCCTGGGTGCTCTTCTGCATGGACCTGTCATTGTCTCAAATTTTTGTTCCTATATCTATCCAATTTCAGTGGGCAATGCCAGATTGTAGGATTTGGTTCTTCTAGTTCCTAGGAATGATAATTATGTTTGTTTCAAACGTTCTCCTGGAGCACTTTTATTTATTTACTTTAAAAATACTTAAGTTGCCCTTGTTCCTAATGGATTCCAGGATGGCATTCAGTAATACAAATTGTATAACATAACAAACTGATCTTCATATAGAAATAAGATGAGGACAAGCCAAACAAACAATGGACAAAAGAGAAACAGTAACCAAGTTAAAATGTCTGTCTAAATAAAAATGCCTTGACCCAGCACCAGAAGGATGATGGTGTTGCTACTCAGGAATGGTATCTAAAGTGGAGGCACCACCACAGAACGGGCTCCCTCATTTATCCCTAATTAATGTACTTCAATGACATGTAAAAGGCCCTTGTTTGAAGGTATTAAAACACAGCCAGGATGGTATAGGAGGTGCTCTTTGAGGCATTTGGATTCTTGGAATACCCAGTTCATTTGAGGGGCTTTACTGGAGTGTGCTTGAACATCCACAACTAAAGCATGACCTTGTAACATTTTTTTTGATATTTGAAAGGAAAGGGATTCTGGCCTCTTTGTTATGCTTACTGAAATGTGTTCATTTAAACATTCACCCCCTTACTCTCGGTACTACAAAATGGCAAGCTATGATTTTGCTAATTCCAGAAGAGTTAACCATTTGAGAAAATGGGTTTTTAGAATTATGTAGGGGTAGAGATGGATAATAACTGTTTCTCCCTTACAGTAGTTTGTGCTGTTGTTCTTAGAATGGTATCTAGAGTTAACTACCTTAGATGTTTGGAACCTAGATGTCTTCTGTAAGAAGATCATTTCCTCTTAATATGCTTATTCTTAGCTTTACTTTCTGTGCACTACCGTATTGCAGCCAGTAGAGTGAGCACAAAAGTTGCCGTATATATTTCTTTCAGAACATGTTCTGTTTTGCAGATTGGGAATCCTCCACTCGATTCCAATGAACACTTTATGACTGAAGAAGAGAAACTCTCTGACCAAGAGAGATCAAAAAGGTGTGTGTGTCGACGGTAGCAGCAGTTGGAGATGAGTGAGGGAGTGTCTGTCAGAAAATTAAGTCTAAACCTCCTGTTTCCCCAGATTTGAGAAAGTCTATACTCATACTCTATATTATCTGGCCCAAGTCTACCAACATCTGGAAATGATTGAGAAGGCTGCTCAGTATTGCCATACCACCCTTAAGCGGCAGCTTGAGTATAGTGGCTACTATCCAGTAGAATGGGCTCTTAACGCAGCTACTTTATCTCAGTATTATCTCAGAAAGGTAATTGCTTAAATAACTCTTCTATGTACCTTATTTATTAAGATGCTACTATATCTGGAGTTGCTGGCTGATTAGCTATCATGCTTGTGTGGCGGTTAGTGGCAGCTGTTCGGCCAGATCTGTTGTTGTTATTAGTCGCAAAGTTGTGCCCGACCCATCACAACCCCATGGACAACATTCCTCCAGGCTCTCCTGGCCTCCCCCATCCCTCGGAGTCCACCCAAGCTCACACCCACTGCCCCAGCTGCCCCAGTGACTCCTTCTTGGATTAGTTAATTGAACTCATGTCCTGTTTAAATCAATGGTGCCCAAGTTCAGCTAACTGAGTCTGGATTCAGACTAGAACTTGGATAAAGACTTTGCTCTAATGAAGGATTTGTGCTGGCAAAAAGGGTGAACTCGTGACCTTTGCCGATTTCTCCTCCCTCCCTCTGCAGCCCCATACGCCTCCAAACAATCTGTTCCAGAGAGTGGGGGCGCCCATGGGAACTGATGCGGAAGGCTACAGGGGGAAGAGGAATTGGGAGGATTGCCAGAGAGTGCTCCTGGTCAAGGAAGCAAATTTCAGATCAAGCCTTTTGTCTGTTTTCAAAAGGAGTGAGTCAGCTGTACTTCACCATGGTACCCAGCTGCCAAGTCTTTGCAAATACGACTAGAAAAAAATAAGAAAAAGGTTTCAGTGTGCAGTAGGCATATGCTGTCCTTGGAATAATATAAGCCTACAACTGATACACTTCTGTCAGCCAAAATAGTTTTTTACCTTTTGCCCATTGTATTAAAAGATAAAGTTCTAGGCCAGAGGTTCCCAACATGTTAGCTCTGGGCAGCACAGAGACCTCCAACGGTGTCTGTGAAGCTCTCCACTCCCTGTCCCATCGAGTATAGTTGCACACATGTTCTCTCCCTCATTTTCACTTTGGAAGGTGGAAAAATCACAAGCCATCACGTTTATAGGAGCTGTCAAATCTTAGGCTTCCATTTAAAATGGGCTCTTTGACAATGCTAAGCAGGGGTTTTTGACAAGGACATAATAATATGCACATAAGTTCTTCAGCTCTTCATCAGATGAGGACTCTTTTACGGGAAGGATAACACAGCTTTTTATTAATATACTGTAAAAATGTTGATCAGGTCTGTCAAAATTCAGTTTTAAAAAGAAGCTTGAGTTTTGAGAGCAGTCAAAGCTTTGTGGCCCTGTCAATGTGGTGCCTTGCACTTTTCCAGCTTCCCAAACACCTATATAATCTTGGGAAAGGGTAGAAAAGTGTGATAAATGTGATAGGAGTTGGGCTTCCTGCCCCCCAGAGAATCTTGCCATGATCTGCTGGCTACTATTTTTTATGCTCCAGTGAGCCCTGTTGGACTCAGACATACTTCTGAGTCAGCATAAGATACTGATGCTGGTCAATATTTTTTGTGGCAATGTTGGCATTTCCAGATGTCAGAGTAATGGGAAGCAACAGGGCAAATAACAAAAATAATATTTCAGATGAAAGCATGAAAGGAAGCTACTGTGTTATGCTCCAATTTTGCTATGGTGGGTGGGTGACTTCTGACAGGACCCTAAAGAGAGAATTCTATGTTTGCTGTGAGATTTCCTATTGTACAGTGTCAGATCATGCCACTGTATCCTTTAGCAACCACATGTTCAGCCATCCAATTTCAAAACAGTAATACCCTATAATTTTATAGTATTTGAAAACTGAAAGTTGTCACTTTTTATATGCCAGCTTTTTACCATTTCGTCTTCCCACAGCAATGTTTCATGGAGTCAAGACATTGCTTAGCAGCTGCCAGTGTCATCTTTGGCCAAGCTGGACAAGTGCCATCTGCAGAGGACAGTAAGTCACCTCTCTGATAGTTTGGTGGTAGCAGTTTTGAATTGAATGGGCTAGGAAGGATGTTGCATGCTCTTTCTAATTCTGTTACTGTTATTGGTTGTATTCTTTGCACGTAATCTAGTCTAATCAATTTTACTGATCCACTGCTTTGTGAGACTAGTTCTAACCTTTTTGGGCCAGTGGGGAAATTTGAAATTTTGGAAAAGTTGGTGGGTGTTCTAATAAAGGGCTGCTGGGGTGCGCATTGACAAAACAGTTGCTATTGTGGGTGTGGACAGTCAGAATGCACTGACTTGCAAGAAAACAAAACAGGCTAAAAGAAAAGTAACTTGCTCAAGAACCTAAGGGAAAAATGAAGCTGGGGTCCCAGTTCCAGAACACAAAAACACTCTTTTGAACCCACAGTTTTCTACTTGAATATCCATTTCACAGAAGACAAAGCAATGAGGTTTAGAGAGAAATAACATGGCCAAGGAGTACAAGGCAGAGTTGGGATATGAGTAACACGTGCCAAAATGAACAGAGGTAACTGTGAACTGGGGTCCTCTCAAACAAACCTCTTACCCTGCATTCACCCTGCCTCAGTCAGGGAATTTTACAGGGGGTTGTCGTCATTTTCTTCATTTTGCAGTCCTCTTGCGTTTTCTCACCACTGCAGCCATCATTTTTCTTTCCATAAAAAAGGCCATTAAGGAAGAAAAGATGGGCTAACTGCATGTTGTCTTTTGACTGGTACTGCTAAGAGCAATCCATTGGGAAGTAGCTCTAGCCTGATATTTGGTGGCATTTTAAATCAGATGAAACAGAACAAGATCAACAAGATCTTCGCCAGAGGAAAGCTGAAATTGCCAGATGTTGGATTAAGTACTGCTTGAACCTGTTGCAGGGAGCCCGGAAGTTGCTTGAGGTAATGAAATGCAAATAACCATTTTAATGTTTGCAGTAGTAATTAACCCCAAGCTGTTACGTTTCTGTTTGATGCTGAGGCACTGTAGCAGGGATAGGTGGCCATGTACTCCCAGGGGCTTTATTCCCCCATAGCTAATCTTCAGGGGGCTGCATGCCAGTGGTGGATGGACCCACGGAAAAACGAGGTTGGTGCCATCCACACACATTTTCTCATACATCCATAAATTCTTGCACACAATACAAAGTACGCTTGCACCTCATTATTTTTGCGCCTGACTCTTGCTCGCAGTGCATGTGCAAAGCCAAACTCTCTCTCTCTCACTCCACACAGGCAGCAATTTGACTTGGAAAAGAGCCTCTCACTGGAGTCAGTGAGAGGCTTTTTGCTCAGCCTGTTTGCCATGGGAAGATACGATTTCCAAGAGCATCCTAGTGTGTGGGAAGGGTTAGCTTTTCCCTCCCCTGCTGAAACCCTCTGCAAAAATTCTGCTGTACTTAGGCTTGGGAAAATACGGAAGACATTTTTCAAACCTAATTATCATGAGGAGGGTGACTATAGGCAGACTGGAGAGACTTTGCAGGCTGCTAGTTCCCCACTCCTTCTCTTACAGTATATTGAATCAAGTCAAAGCTTAAGTTAAATCGAATCATGTACAAAGATGGGAGCCAAGCATTAGCTGAGACCTGGGACATATGGCTAGCTTATAAAACTATACTCATTCTTCAGTCCAGGGTTCTCTGTGAAACTCAACAAGGGCAAGGGATCAGGAGCAAGGTCTATGGTGCATAAACTGTGAGGTAGTCACTGTTACAAACAAATTCCTCAACATGCTAGTTGGCCTTCTGTCTAGTCCCTGGTTCGATATGCTTGTGTTCTCAGCCCTAGTTTATTACACAGACCTTGCTACAACCTGGCACTCTGACTGAGAGGAAATACCTGTGCTCGTTCTTTTAAGTGGTGGTTTCCTCAGGAGCTGGGTGGATCCTGGCTCAGATTCTGAAGCTTCCTGGGAAGGGGGAAGAGTCTCCTCATTCACCTTGAGGGCCCTTGCTTTTCCTCTATTGCCAGTGTGACTCGTTTCAGGACCTTTGACTCTGCCTCATCTGGAGGAGTCAGGGCATCTCTGTAGCTTGGTGCACTCAGGTCTTTCTCAGTGTTTGAGGGGAGCATGGTGCAACCTTTTCCAACTTAATTTTTTTAGCATAAATACACCACAATAAATATGGTATAGCAAGAAAAAGTCAACTTAAATAAAAATGAAAGGGATGGCAGAGGAAGGAAAAAGAGGAAATAGGTGTTGATCAAGGTTCATAGAACTTGCTTATTCCCCAAGTGTTCAGTTTATTTGTATGTCATAAACAAAAACCTTTACTTTCATCTAGTGACTGCCAGGCTTGATGGACCTTGACTATTTCTGTAACTTGATGCTTTATTCTCATAATGACCAAATGGTTTTGTTCTAGGAACTGAATATATTTTCTTGCTTAGAAAGAAGAGCTCTGTTTTGCTAAATTGTCATTGGTTCATAAACTTCTGTTGAACGGTTTTCTACTTTAGCCTTTCTAGTGTTTTTGTCTTGCTACTGTCCTTTTAGAGGGAAGATATTTTGGGTTAGGACAGACAAGCAAGCAACTATGCTGAGGTGTTCCAGTGACATGCAGATGTTAGTTTTCCACTTAGGATGAAAATGAACTGTGTAATAGTGCCTGCCATGTTATAAGTTGTCATTCAGTTCTAGAAAGCCATTCCAACAATCCAATACACTGTGGTGTAAACAGAGAATTGAAATGAATAACAAATTCCACAAAGATATAAAATGGCAGCTAAGACATACCCAAAATCTATCAGTGGAAGGAGTGTAAAAAAATTTAAATAATAAGAATGAGACTTGGTATTTGCAGTCCATTGTGCTGTAACCGCCAAGCTGTTTACTCTGTAATAAATCAAGTGAAGTCAAGGAACTATCAGGGAGTAAGTAGCTTGATAACTGTTGTAAAAAAATGTATATGCCCCTTGCACTTCATTGCTTCTTTAAGCTTAGCTTGTTTCTGTGAAATTAATAAGAATATATGGAGATCTCTTTGGTGTTCCTGCTATTTAGGACCAGAAAGACAGACTAAAACATTTTGAATTCTGGTGCATTTTAAACTTAGAAATCCAAAATCAATGAGGTTCTCTGTTCTACAAGTAAATTCAGAGTAACAGAAGCTGTTTCTATGGAAAATAATTTGTGGTGCTATTTAATCTCTGAACTAGTTATATTTACACTTGAGTGTTCTCATTCTAGGACAACATTGGTGAACTGGATCTTGACAGGCAATCAGAACTTAAAGCCCAGCAGAAAAAAGAAGAGGATGAAAAGGAGAAGGGCAGGAAGAAGGCAGTTCTCTTTGGAACCAGTGATCTGTGTGACTCTATTTTGGCCATGGAAGAAAAAGTGAGCTGTGTGTTTCCATTAGACTTCAAAGAAGCCAGGGAAGTCTTCTTGGTGGGTCAGAATTATGTCAATGAAGCTAAAGAGTTCTTTCAGGTAGATGGATATGTCACTGACCACATTGAAATTGTTCAGGACCACAGTGCCTTGTTCAAGGTACTTGCTTTCTTTGAAGAAGATTATGAGAGGCGTTGCAAGATGCACAAGCGTAGGATCGATATGCTTGAGCCAATATATGCAGGCTTAAATCCTCAGTATTATCTGCTCCTCAGTAGGCAGCTTCAGTTTGAACTAGCAGATACCTATTATGAGATGATGGATCTAAAAGTGGCCATTGGTAATAGATTAGAGGAGCTTGACTCCCACACAATAAAGAAAATAAATTCTCTTGCTCAGCTGGCAATAAAATTCTACGAACTCTTTTTAGATTCACTGAGGAACCCTGATAAGGTTTTCCCTGAGACCCTGGAAGAGGATGTTCTTCGCCCTGCAATGGTGGCCAAGTTTCACATTGCACGCCTATATGGCAAGCTTATTACTTCAGATGGCAAGAAACAGTTGGAAAACATGCAGACCTCATTGGAATATTACTCTTTTCTAGTAGACTACTGTGAGAAGCACACAGAGGCTGTCCAGGCGATTGAAACTGAGCTAGAACTCAGTAAAGAGATGGTTGGTCTTCTTCCAACCAGAATGGAAAGGCTAAGAGCCAAGCTTTCTACTTTCACCTAAATTTCTTCCTTCTGTTGAAATGTGCAATATTAACACAATCTCTGTCCAAAGAGATGATTTCCCTTACAGCAGTTGCCTTGCAATACCCCAACGTCATCTTTTGTTGTGAGCTCCCACCCGTGACAGGCAACATAGAGCCGTATCAAATGGAAAGCTGTCAAATGTTGTAGTTCTCCCCACAACTCAATATTAAATATACAATGAGTGGCCAACTGGTGCTCTGTATTGCTTGCTCTGTACTGACATGTGACCCCTCCTGCCTTATTTTGCTCCATCCACGGTGCGGTCCAGTTTCTGAGTATAGTTTTGTTTTCCAACAGTTTCCTGCCATAATTAACTTTGTAGGTAGATTGTGCTAACAGTTCAATTCCTCCCCACCAAATAGGCTTTAAATTTGATGGCACAGGGAGAATTTTAGATACCTCTTTACCTGTCCCTTAAGAGTTTTTTAACAGATCACTAATTTAATGGTGTCATATTTATTTTTGTATAAGTTCAGTTGTCCTTTATTTAGCCCTTTAAAGGGGGAACAGTAAATAAATATGCCTGATAGTACGTCCTCTTGATAGCCTTTTCTTTGAGTGTGTGTTGCCTATTTAACAGTGTAGGCCTGCTCTGCTTTTCTCCTCAGGTTATAGCCTGAGTCTTAAATATGGTCTGGATTATGTCAGGGCTTTAGTTACACTATTCTAAAATTTAAAAAGTAGAAGATATGCCAAGATAACCAGATATCATGTAAAGAGAACTGGAGTTCTGCAACCGGTATAATTAATGTGCACCTGTATTGTATATGTCTAGGTAATAAGATCAAAAAGGTATAGAGATAGGACACTAACACCCCACCTTATGACCATAGAGAATCTAATTTCTTTAACTGTTAAATTATTGACTTGTTGTAAGCTACCTTGAATCCTTGTTGATAAGACAGTCTATAAACATAATAAAATTAAGTAATTCAACCATGCCTCAGGTTTTGAACCTCCACAAGACTTTTCTACATACTTTGAAGTCTGTTTTAACTACGGAAAGGATCAGATGTAGTAAACACTGGGATTCTCTGGAAACTGATGTTTGGGCTGAGGACTACCTTTTGAATTTTTCTGTGCTTGTTAAGCACAGCAGAATATAGCTGACTTTGTCATAAGGTATAGTCCATGAGTGGAAAACAGGAGTTTCACTTGGTGCTTCTGTAGCAGTGTGCTGTTTTCAAGGAATAGGAATGGCATATGTATGTACCTTCAAATATGCATGTCTACAAGGTATGTATATAATTTCTATATAATACTGAATGCAGCTCTGTGGGGATATATTGGGACACTTGGTGGTTACCCCGTAAGTGTAACGCATCTAGTTTTGCAGGAAATTGTGGTTGTTTATGGTCTCTGTGCATTCCACATATGGCTCCTTCACCCGCATGGAGCCCTGTTGAGGAAACTTGTACAGCTGAGGAATTTTGGCAGGAACCCAACCCCACTGTCCCATCGCATATGACGAGAAGTCCTGTTCTCACTGGTCCCCTCAGTTCTCTCTTGATTGCTGCTTTTTCAGTCTTGTTGGGAAGCTATTCTGCTGTTCCTCATCAGGATGAAAGAAAATGTCAAGGAGGATATTGTACTTTCCATTTTTCTCTTCCATTTGCCTTGTTCTTACCATGTTTGATTTTGTGTTTTTAAATTTCTCTTTGAGTTTTTTTTACAACAGCCTGAGGGCTTATGGTCTTCTGGAGCCCCTTTCTGCAAGTGTGTTGACTGTGGGGGTCAAACTTACATCAACCACCAGGCATTCACTTCTGTTTTTCATAGCTTGGCAAAGGACACAAGGTGGACATGTGCTTTTGGGCCAGGGATTTAAAGAAGCACATGTGGCATAATCAATCTGCAAGCACCAAGTTGTGTGCTGGAATCGGGCATTGTGAGTAGTGGCTAAAACAGTAGCAGAACAGACTGTTGTCTATTTGTTCTTCTAGAGGCTTGGCATTGTTTCCCCCCTTTTAAAGGACCCACTTCAAGAAGTGCAGTTACTAGCCACCTTTAAGAATGCAAGTGACAATCTAAACACTAGATTCATCCCAAGGACTGTCTAAAAAGGCTAATAGCCACTGAACATGTGAAGTAGAAGGTCTCTGGCCACGGTTCTCCGGTACCAGTATAACTGCCAATAAACCTATCCATCTTAAGCGCTAAAATTCAGTCATTCATACACTGCAGTAGGAAGGCAGAGCTGGCAGGCATTAATTCGCATTATGGATCTCCTTACTAGCCTGTCAACATTCCAACCAGCAGGAGCTGCCAGAGCACTGGCTTCATTGAAACCTCAGGTGTTCCCACACTAGAAGGTAGGGACACATTCAGATCAGGATGTGGATAGTGTGGAAAACCACCTAGAAATCCAATGCATTCCACCTTGTGTTATATGATGGAAAACCACTGTCATTATATTGGTACTCTGCAAAATGCTATTTTTACAAACGAGTTCAGAGCAGTATACATTTTACTTTAAGAATAACATTGGAAGTAGGTTAGGCTAAGAGTACAAGATCATTCAGTGGGTTTGCATGGAGATTTGAATCTGATACTTTCTCTGTTCTAGTCCAACACTGGGTAGGTTTGCATGCCACAACAAGCCGCCCAGTGAGTAAGGTACAGCCTCCTGCCCCCACCCCCAGCTGTTCTCCTGTGGTATCCCAGAGATCTTGTGGATGTCTGCAGCAGGCCCCATTTTGTCTGCCCTTCCTGCCACAATTTTGAGCCCGTCTGCTCTTGCGGTGGTTTTTGACTGCATTTTAGCACCCCCCACACCTCTAGAGAGAACATTTTGTGGTTTCCAAGTAGACAGCTTGTTACAATCTTTTCGCAATACCCAAGCAGCATATTGGAGGAGCTGTCACTGATTCATTACCTTTTTAACACAAGATATCCATACCATTTTTGTACATCTTTTCAGTTTCTTTTTTACTTAGACTTGTGCAAGTGTGCAGGTGTGCTCTTCACTCTTGGGTGAGTCTGAGCTGGCAAGCCTTTCCTGGGCTGTGTCCTGGAGGGTGTCTGTTGTCAAAACATAGAAGGCACTCCCTAGAGAGCCTGCAAATGAGTTTCTTTTTCACTTGGCTTTCTCTTGACAGCTGTCAAAAGGTGAACTTTCAAGAGAAACCAAAGCAAATTCATGTCAACAAGAGAAGGTGCTATAAAAATGTCCTGAAAGAGAGGAAAACAGACGCACCAAAACAACAACAGGGAGGTTTGGGAAGAGGAGCAGCCACCTTCTAGGGTAGCCTTTGCAGTCTTGGATTCTCAGATGATGATAGACTATAACTCCTTTCATTCCTGGCCATTGCCCTGAGGATTATAGGAGCTGTAGTCCAACACCATCTGGTAATCCAGAATTAGGAAAGACTAAGGGAAATAAACTTTTATATGAACTATAGGGAAAAATGGCCAACATATCTCCTATTCCTTGAATTGCAGGCAGATAAAATGGCTTCTGCTTTATTCAAATCCTGTTATAATGTTCTGGATTTCACAGTTTTGCCACCAACTCAAGTTTTTGTGTTACAAATTCATGTGATAAGTTTATGGAGTGGGGCGCCCATGTTGCCATCCCCGTGTTTCCTGCACTGTGACTGGAAGGATTGTCTGTCGGGGACACACACATGAGTAGACCTGATGCCACCATTTCTTTGCCCCTCCTACATTAGAGGTGCCTTCCACTCACTATTTGACAAAGATAACTATATTCAGAGGACACATCATAACAGGATGTTTATGCAGTTAATTGCAAGTTCATGGGTAAATGTTGGTTTTAAATGGCAGGGAGGTATCATTGGGAAAATTATCTGTTTGATGCAACTTGGCTACAGTTCTTTGCTCCTCTCTGCACTTCTGCTGATACCACTTTGGTCCTTGGCTAATGCATTATGGGATTCTTCAATGACAGGTCAAGTACCATAGACAGCCACTCTAGAATTAGAAGCCTGTTACTTGTTTGATTCAAGTCTGGAGTATGTTTAGTTTTTGCTGTTTTGTTACCAAGGGGAAAGAGTTGCGAATCAATGCCCTTGTGGCACCACACATACTCTTTTTCTTGTCCTAACAAGACTTCTTTAAAAGACAAAAGCCAGTTGTGCTATAAGCAGCTGTCAAAGGCTCTGGCTGTGTTGGGTGTCCTGTAGAAAGTTGTGGAAAAGGCTAGATGCTATTTCTGCTCATCCCTTATAAAAGTGTGCATGCTTATGCAAGCTACCAAGAGCCATGAGTATAGGATGGGATAAATAATCTACAGGGAGCTGCCTTTGAAGCTGGTTCTGAGTGCTGTAGCTAGGCTGGGCTGCCATCAGGAGTTGGCTATTTGAATATTTGATATTGTGGATTCCAGGGACTTAGCTGGGGACCTTCTAACATTAGTGTGGGGAACTGGCCCTCCTGACATTTTGGCTACAACTCCCAGCATCCCTCAGCACTGGCTACACTGGATAGGACTGATGGGAATTGTAGAAAAAAACATCTAAAGGGATTCAAGTTGCTCACCCTTATTCTTCATGTAATGCACCTACTTTAAAAATTGAGCCACAGTCTGACTCTGAACCTCCTCAGGGTCCTATTCAAAGTGCCGATGATTATTATATTTTAGGCTGCAAACTGCTTGGACTCAGAGTATTCATAAGACCGTTTGCTCCTCTATATGTCTGTCCATCTTCTCAGATCTTGTGGAACGGCTCTGGTTTTTCTGACCATTTCTGTGGTCAGTCCTAGCTACCTTCAGAGGGTGCTCCCTAGGAAGCCTGTTCAGCAAAGGGTTGTAAAGACAACTCTTTAAAATTGTTTTTAATGCATAATGATCCCCTATTTGAATATTTAGTTGTTGCCTTATTGGGGATGCTTTGCCATTTTTAATTGATAGATGATGTATGTTTCATTATGTAGTTTAATTGAGTAGGGCAACAGAATTTTGCCAATTTCATGACAGAAAAGAGCTTGTAATGCAATAAATAAGCCAGAAAGCATGTCTGATAAGCCCTTGTTTTACCCTTATATTTGATACAAATCCTAAATACAATTTGACAATTTATGTGCTACAGATTTAATCCTATGTCATCACCTCCCTCAAAGAGTCTTCTAAATGATTCTAAATTTTGTGAGGATGGTGAGAACTCTATAACTTAGAGTCTCAGCTGCCAGGGTTTCTAGACTTTTAACATTCAGTTGCAACCCTAAAAACAATTATAAAGGCGCAAACTCCATTGAACACCATGGTATTTCTTATTTGTATTTACATCCCACCTTTCAGGGAGCAAATGTTTCCAAGGCAGCTTACACATGACAACAACAAAAATACAGTAATCAGAATCTTTTCCACAGATGATGGCAGAAGGGTGTGAAGCAGGTTGGGAGAAACTGTTCAACCTGCTTCTCTTTCTCAGAATTCTTCCTGCAAGCAGTTGATGTACTTTCAAGGTTTGTTTCATCATACAAGCATCTTCCCTTCATAATTGATATTCCTTTGCTGTAACAAAAACTAGCATACATGCAGCAAGCACAGCTGCAACACATATATGCACACTCTGACTTAATTTACATGAAACAACAACCCAGAGTACACATCCCAATGGGCTGTTTGATTGAATTGGGGGTTATCATTACAAATGAACTCTACCATATGGTGAAAGTGTGAGCTGTTAGCTATGAACAACCCAGAGTTCACGTCCAAATAAGAAACTATGGGTTATCTTTCTGGGTTCTTTGTGATTGACAACTCATGCTGCAGGGTTTACATGTAACAACCTATGATTTGACAATACCTCTAATTCAGTGACAAGCCATATTCAACTCATATTCTGGGTTAATGCTATGGGTGGGCCAGATCACACAATGTAAACTGGCTATGAGGGCTGACTGTTCATTGTGTCTAATGACATTCTGAATTGTATCACACCAATGTTATTGAATTCTATTCTTGTTAATCATGTAGAGGGAAAATGGAGCTATGAAGATCATAGAGGGGAGCCATACTGGGAACCAGAGAGGGTAAATGGAGCTATGCAGATTAAGGAAGGCACATCTCTAACCACTGGAAACCTTATTTCCACATTCAGATCTGTTATTTTAACATTTGGTGAGCCAATCTGTGGTGACAACGCAATTTCCACCTGATCTGCTACAGTATAGTCCTATGCACATTACTCAGAAGTAAATCTCACTGTGTTCCATAGGGTTGACTCCCTAGTAAGTTTGCTTAGGAGTGCAGCTTAATAGACTGCTCTGAGTAGGATGCATACAAATCCAAGTAGTTTGTACCAGTTAGGTGTGAATGACCTATGAGGTTTAACTCTCCATAATCATAGCTCCCCAGGAAGGAAAAGAAAAGCCACAGTGGGTCAGAGAAGTCACACAGAATACTTCTCAGAGGAAACTCTTGAAAATTACATGAGTACAACAGCACTTTCCCGCCCATATTCTCCAGCAACTTGTTCTTGATAATACTGTGGGCGCTTTAGTTGTGATGTTTATGATTGGATAAAATGAATCAGTGAAAATAATAATGGTTTCAAGCTTCTGGTTTCTTGGTACAGAAAATGTTAGTGGCAGCATGGTTTCCCTTCCTGGAAGATCTCAACGCTGATAGTTACAATACAGAAACTGGGCAGTGATGACCAAGATTAATTAAGACAACCCACAATTCATTAATTGTGGGAGGTGGTATAACCACATATCTTGCTGCTTTAATATGCCTTTGTGAAAATACTTGAGGCATAATCCAACAAAAGGGTAATCTAAGTCCCACTGATTTCAAAGAGTTAAGTAGGTACACTTTAAATGTACAAATAAAGAAAAGACAATACTTAACACTACACTATCCGCCTAGAAAACAGAAATATGCCTTATGTGATTTCATATTTTCACATAGTATTAGGCACACAGTGCAATTTGTATATTAAAAGATGACAAGTTTCTTTGAGGGGTATAGAATGAGGCTTATCCATTGATTAACAACTTTCCTCTTTGCTCATTATTCCACTTTAGCAGAGGAGGTTCTTGAAATATGGTGCTGCAATTTATAATACTATGGCAATACAATTCTTAAGGGTGGTGAGCAGCCATAGATATGGCTGCATGATCCATGCAGACTTATGCAGATGGAGCAAGCTCTATTGGAAACATGCATGAGAGTGGACTGTAAGTGGTTAATTTGGTGTTTTATTTATTGCACAGCTTTGCGACATGTCTACTTAACATCTCCTGTGGTCTCAGCATGAAGCAATTGGTGTGAAAAGCAAGGGAATTACATTACCCTCCTAACGGTTAGCCCACAGAGGCAAGGACATATGTTCCCAGAAAATGAGTCCTGGCAACCATAGCCTAGACTTTAGAAAGAAGGGGAGGTGTTAGAGCTGTTTCTGGATTGTATCACTTTAGAACTGCAGGCAGGCCTCACATGATTGTATGTAGTTATTATATGCAATAAAAACACTCGCTGACAGAAAAGAAGGGTCTTAGGCAGCCTATCTTGCTTCCTGTCATACCAGCGTTTCCTATGCAAGATGTTGTTTGTTTGCTGGAAACAGCATTCAATTATGTACTTTGAAAAAATGAAAAGGAACCACAGGGGTCTCCTCTACCTTTTCATATCAAGGAATTTTGAGAGCATGGGTGCTTGCATAAAATGGCTGCCAGAGGGAGGAGCATCACCATTTGCAAAATGGCTGCATGGTCACTCACAAAGCATCCATATCTTAGGAGGTAAGCTGGTAAGACTACAAGAAAAGTAGCTTTCCCAAGAAGATAAGCCCAAGGCAGAAGTGGGCTCTGAACTCCAAAACACAAAGCTGCTCTTTTGAGCCTACATGTCCCTGCTCCAACAGGCATGGGCAAAAATGCCCTCTATAGAGAACACTGAGTTTCAGAGACTAATAACTTTATCAAGACACTGAATACAAGATGGAAGTTGATTTGAGTCCTAAATTCCAAATCATACTTGCCTACACAAGGCACAACAAAATATCAATTTCACAGAAGTCAGTTTAGTAATGTTCAGAGAAACAAACAGGTAAAGCACACATGCAAACACAAACCACAGACAAAACATTCTCCCTTACTCCTCCACCCCTGTCTAAAAGGGCCATCAACTTTTTTTTCTGGGTGGATCAACAAGCCACAATTTTTCTTTCTGAGAACACCTGGAACATTCTGGATAAATAAAATGGAAGCAGCTACCAAGAGAAGCTGTATGGCGACCAGAGGAAGGTAAGCCCACACTGCCACAAATAATGCAAATATGAGTAATAAAAGGAACCAATTTGTCACTAAGTATATTAGTTTCAGAAAAAACAACTGAGCTGAATGAGTCTTGTTGCATTCTGTTTTTCCTTGGTTTTGCAGTATTTTTAGTGAATTGCAGGGCAGAATCAAACCATTTTAACAGGTCCAGAGGCAAGAACCCAGAGGAAAAGATCTATTACCATAAAGCAAGGGTGGGGACCCTCATCTCCCATTAGCCCCAGCCGGCATAGCTAATTGTCAGGGATGATGAGAGTTGTTGTCCAACATCCAAAGGGGTATGGGTTCTCCACCCAAGACCTAAAATCAGCTCTTAAATTAAACAGTTTTTTTTAAACAGCTAGAAAAGGCTGGTGGTGAACTGTGAAGTTTCTTTTGCTTTATGGGCAGTTGTCTTGAAAATGGAAAATACAATCTGGCCAGGCTGTACCTTTGCTGTTATGTCGATAAGTACCCACTAACTACTGTAACCTGTGTGAAGTGGTTCTTAGAGGAAAGTTTATCTGTCCTTATCTGCTTTGGGTAAATTTTTGCTATCCATCTTGGATACAGTTTGAAACATGGTTTGTGTTCATCTATATCAGAAGGACTACTCTGCTGTTTGCGTTCGTTTTGATATAGATTGGATTGTTATGAAACAGCAGTTTGCTCTTTTTAGAAATGGTCCTCTAGTTCACTTGATTTGTGGTTTTTATAGCTAAACTATTCGTTTTCTGTAAAAAGCAGTCTTGAGCTTTTTTTCCCTGATACAGTTCTATGATCATATACCAAGTTTCTGTTTTAGCACAAGCAACAGTAGTGCAATAGTATTAGTTATGTATAGATGCAACATATTCTTATCATAAATTCTTGCAAGAGATTGGCTTCAAATTAATGTATATTAACAGTTTATCCAGAATTCAACTGATTTGCACTATGGGAAAACTCATGACAAATTCACAAAAATCACCACTCTTGTCTGAGGTTGACTGCTCCCTGCCCATCTTCTTGTTTGAGCGTACTTGTGGAGAATAGATTGTTCAAACCATTAGCCATGAACAGAAACTGCCATATTTGCTCAGCTGCTGCAAAACTAACATGGACTAAGTCAGAGAAACCAAAATGGCAGCATCTGGAAAATCAGAAGTGTGTGTGTAGAGGGATCCATCCTGTAGCAGAGTAGCATCATTTATACATTATAGGGGGGTTTTGGTCAATTAGTTGGACTTATCAATTGCAGGGTCCTACTTTATAGAAGACAGCCCTCCATCTGAAAAGCTGCCCATTCCCAGTTCTCCAAAGAACCATAAGAAATGAAATCAAGGCCTTTGCCTACTGACAATTAATTCCTGGACAACAGATTAAGCAGGTAGCATTCCCTGTGATGCTGAGATGCACTATACTTTAGCTTTTTGTCAGTACACATCTTTGCATATATATTAGCACATGTAAATCATATGCAAATCCCTATAGTTGGTGTAAGTTATCATCCTAACATATTGGCATGTTGAGTGAATCCATGCAGTGATAAGCACGTTACAGTTAAATTGATAGCACTGCTCCAAATCTGCCCAAGGTGGGTTAACATGGCTTAATAAATGCAGGTTGAGGATTCTGGAGCTGTGCTAAGATTTTTGGGTTGAAAGGCTGCTAATAAAGGTAGCCGTATGGCTAATGGGGTGGGATGAAAATCTAATAAATAAAATCCAAATTCTTTGAAATGTTTGTGCCTTTTGGCATGCTTCCAAACAAGGCTTCTATTGTTCAATCACCCTTCCTGATTCACAGAATTTCATATTGATGTCATTTTCTATTTGTACCCATCCTGGGCTTTCCCACTCCTCCTTCCTTCTTATTTTCACAGAATATTCTATAAGGAGGAAAGGATAGAATAACTGCATAGAGTCTCTTGAATGGTAGTGCTAAAAGGCATCCAGTGGAAGTACCATTGGCTGAAAGGAGGTTTTGGCATTCCTTACATGATGTAGGATTTTGCTGCTTGCTTTTAAATGCTTTTATGGCATAAAGGCCCTCTTTGATGAGATGAAATCGCCACCAATCATGTTTTGCTTAACTGTGCTGTTGATTGGCCTTTTATTAACATATTGTATCCATTCCTTAAGACAATTGACCTGGTCCATCTGCAGCAGAGCATTCTTACTCAGAAGCAGTGCTTTTTTTGGAAAAAAAAAAAAAGTGCCGGAACTCATGTCTTGGGGTCACACTTTTACACAATGGTCGCCGCCGGCAGTAAGCACTCACGCGACCATGGGCTGAACAAGCCACTTCCACGGGCCACCTGAGGTCCAGACTGGAGGGTGCCCTCCTGTGCTTTAGAGGCGCAAACAAGCCCTGTGCCACTCTCTGAAAATCACCTTGATTGTGTAAACAAAAGGGGGGTGGTGAGCGAGGGCAAATGGGCAGCTGAGTGCTCTTATGTCCTCTTGTAACAGGGCAAAATGGTGGAGGTGGTGGACCAGAGGAGGGAAGGCTGCGGCTTTCCAGGTGATGCTGGACTACAGTTGTCGTCTTCCCCCTCCATCAGCAAACTTGTCTCAAACTAATGGAGCCCAGCAACATCTGGATGGCCACAAGCAAACCGCCCCCACTGCAGAGTCTCTCAATTGGCTGGGCTCTAACATTTCAGACTGCAGGGGGGTTTGTGTGGGCAAGTGCAAGAAAGTGAATGTATGGCTGTTCCCTTGCATCATCCTCAAGCTCAGAGTACAGCAGCAGCACCTGCAGCCTCCCCCACACACACCCTCAGACATTGCTGAGCTATAATTTCCATCAGCCCCAACCAGCCTACCCACTGGCAAAGTAAGATGGGAGTAACAATTCCCCGTATCTGGAGGGTTGCAAGTTCCCCAGCACGGGGGCAAGATCTCAGTGTGGCCTCCCCCCATTACGGTTCTCTCTGCGAGTGAAATGATTTCACCTCCTGCAAAGGAAATGCTGCCCTGGGAGGGCTGCAGGCGCTCCCCAGAGACTGGCCGTCTGGATGCAGCCAGCAAGGCCCAAGCCGCCAGGATGGGGGAAGGTGAGGAGGTGGCCCTCGTCCACAGACAAGCGGGCTGGGAGCAGGCCCGGGCAGAGCAGGCGGGCTGTCCCGGCAGGGAGACCGCGAGGCATGGAAAGCAGAGAGTAGGGGAGGCGGCTGTTTATTGGAGAAGAGGTCTGGGCCCCACCGGGGCAGGAGACTGAAACGCCGAATGGGAAAAGCTTCGGGAAGAGAAGGGGAGAGACCAGGGCAGCTCCAGAGCAGGGATGGGGAGGGAGGAGGGGAAGGAGAGCAAGGCCGGGAGAGGGCTGGGGGTCGCGAAGGAGGCCGAGAAGGCGGAGGAGGGCAGCGGGGTCGCAGGCTTGGCAGGCACGGTGGCAGGCGCGGCCCCAGGGCTAGCTGAGGCCTTGTCCTTGCTGTGGGTGCGCTGGTAGCGGTTGAGGTGGGGGCTGCGGCTGAAGCATTTGCCGCATTTGGAGGGATTCTCACCAGTGTGGATGCGCTGGATGAAGGCCTTGCCGCACTGGTCGCGTGAGTGTGGTCACGCGACTTGACTTGCCACGACCACACAACTGAACCCAAGCCGAGCAGCGCCCTCACAATCAGCGCCGACACACAAGCAGCCTGCAGGTACTATGTTAATGATTTTTGCTGCTGATCTGCTACGCCCGACAGGGTGATTCACAATCACTTGGAAATATCCGCCAAAAAACGGTGCCAGAACACCATTCCGGTGCGTTCTATGACAAAAAAAGCCCAGCTCAGAAGTAACTCCTGCTGAGCAGAGTGGAGCTTATTTGGGAAGGAAGAAAGGGGAACTGAGACCAAGGGAATTCATGCCTTAGTGGCCTGAGTGAACTCTTGAACTTTTTGCTTAGCTTGTTTTTATTGTTGTCAAACATTGTAAAGTTGTTTAGAACCTTGGGTGACTTAGCAGAAAGATGTGCAATAAATAACAGATGTTTCCTAAACTTGCCTATAAGATTGCATCTTGTCAGAAGTTGCTGGAATCTGTTTGAACCGTCCTAGTATGGAGAACCACTGAAGTACCGGTGGTAGTTTCTCAGGTCCTGGGCTGACTCCACCCACTCATACTGGTCATTGGACAGAAAATAATAGAAATGGACTTCCTGACCCAGTTGAGACATCTGCATTCTGGCACTTCCCTTTACTGTTGCTGCTCACGGCCCATCTCTGATGGGGACCTCAAAGCAAAGTAATGAATTATATATATGTATATTAAAATTAGCACCTTTAAGAGTTTGCCTGAAACTCAGCAACCATTATTTTTTCAACCTGTGTTTTGAGCCCTGCAAAATAAACAGCAATAGCTCTGAATGACTAACACTTCTCAGCCAAAACAGCATCTTTTGGGACACAGGCTGTTTTAGCATTCCAAAATAGACATCCTCTTACTGAGTGGTGTGTACTTTTTGGAAACAGCATTCCCAGTCATTACTGTGAATTTGGCACTACCGGTATATCATTACTTTGCCTCATGCTGCTAAGACCTTGTGTTATGAATAAGTGAAATCATCATGTTTCCAAGCCACTTATTCTGTGAGTGCTTCAATTGCAGGGTGGCATTTTCCCCAAAGGCAGTGGAGGTGTTATTCTGCACTAAATTTCTTCTCTGTAGAACAGTGCATATGGCGAACAAGTCTAAGAGGATCTGCTTTTGCTCAAGGAACAATTCCATGTAGGGAAATGCGGTGGCAGAACAGTAACAAGATTTCATTGTGTGGAGGTGTTAAAAGAGGATTCCAAGATGGTTCAGAGACTCAGTCTTGGATACTTTCAAACTTAAACTGTCCTGAAGCAGTATGTTCCAAAATAATGGTGACCTTGTAATTTATATAGGACAAACAGTAATTTATTTCAAATATTTATATCATATTTTGCCCATCCCTGCCTTGTGCAGTGGGCCAGTTGTGTACTTTTCTGTCTGATCAATTGATGCTGACACTACCCCTCATTTTCCCTCTAACCCTGAGTTGGGGATCCCGGAATTGACAAGTTGGTTATCTGCTTAGTGGCCAGATGAGGTAGTGACCAGCTGAAGCTTCTTATTCTGGGCAGCGAAGCCAGCCTCCCTGTAGGTACAATCAGTGAACATAGGTAGGTGAGCCAAGTGGCTAGGCAAGCGGGGAGAATTCCATCTGGAGTATAGAAGTTACTTGTCCTTCTTTGTCTTTAAAGCCACATCTTGGGGTCGTATTTCCATCCCTGCATAAGTAGCCAGAGATACAAGTGCTCCTGTGAAATAATATGTAGTCCTCACTTTTCATAAATGACAGTCATTTCACACAGATAGTCTTCTCCAAAATAATGGCTCTTGTAGTGAGTGAACCTGCTGGCCACTCTTGCTGAGCAGCCCAGAGCCACCATGACCTGGATCCTGAAGAAGAGCTGTAGAAACCCAGGGAGATGCAGAGACCTTTGAAGTGCCCTTCAGGTCTCTGCCCACAAGTTCCCAGGCCAAACCTGGGAACAGGAGTGGTCAAAGAAGGGGAGGAGGGAGAGCCATTCCCTCACCTGGTACCTGGTCCCATGACAAAGCGTTGAGAGAGATAAGCTGCCCAGTTAGAGGGCTTGTGTAGGACTTGCCCGCTGGCCCTTCACCAGTGGGAGCCACACTAAGGGTGGAGCCCAGAGTTATTGAAAGGGGAGGATTTTAGGGGGAAGTTCCCACTTTGGGTTCTGGTTCAACACTCTACATGAGCAAAGGCTTATCTTCCAGCTTATTAGAGGGCCTTTAGTTAGAACCTAAGGGCAGGAAGGGGAGGGCCAAGTTCAGGACAGATCTACCAAGCCTTTGCAATAGGGTTGCAACCCACCACCCTGATGAGGGCCCAGGGAAGACAATAGCCAACTTTTCCTGTCATTGTTTGGACAGTCTGGGGCAATGATGTCATTAGGGTGTGCCCATGAAGACAACCTGATCTCGCCCCCTTTGAGCTAACTTGCAGGCATATGGGAGCCATTGCCAACTTTGGGATGTTCCCACAACTTCCTAGGCATTGTTGAGCAACAGGTGTCTTTGGCCTCCTTTCTCATTGCAGCCTGCCCTCCCATGATGAGCACCCATACAATGTGGGCATGCTCTAGAGCGCTCTCTGTCCCCAGTAGCTCTCATATACTCAAAGCCTTCAAGGAATGTTGCCCTCGACAGAAGAAAGGGTTGCTCAAACCTACTGTACGGCAACCTATAATACAGTTAGCTGGAAGAGGGGCAGAATTCCTCTGTGGATTTGAACTAGCATGTCTGCATCTACTTGGCACATTCCTCCACGGGGGTTTCTTGCTTCCGCCGCCACCACATGTCTTTCCTACACTGGAGCATGTGTTGGGGGATTTGGCCAATGGTAATGGCAGCGATGGGTGGATGATGAACCCAAAAACCCGCTCTCCCTGGGTGGAACTTGATTTGGCATTCAGCCCTGCTTGCTCTTAAGATGATTTTCAGCATGTATTCTGTTATTTTATTGTATTCTTAAGGAAAGATGCCAAGCTTCATGTGTGCACCTGACAGAGATGTTGCTGGACTACAGTATTAGGAATACTGATTTGGATTATTTTGATTAGTATGTTTGTTGGGAGAGGATGAAGTATCTTGAGGAACCTGGTCTGTGTTGAAGTGTCGGACTATACAGACTTCAGATGTTTCCAGTTCGTATAAATGGTATTATGTGCTACACAACGCCTTTTGATAACTATTTACTTCCATCCTTCGTGCAGTGATGCATCTTATATATGGTATTTATGGCCATAGATAGTCTGTAGATCAAATGTATAATAGAATCTTAGGAAAGAAATCACTTTGTGAGTAAGATCTAGATAATATTCCATAGACAGGTGATAATTTTGAAGGTTCAAGTGCTTATCTGCTCATTACGTGTTATTTCTGAATTTCAGAAATAACCCAAAGCATGCAGCAATAAACCACATGGGTCTGCATGGACAGGCAGGCCCATAGCATTAAAAGAAAATAAATCTCTGTTCCTAAATTAATGCTCTGGAAGAATGCAAAGCTCTTAATCTACTTCACAAGTGGCTTTAAAATATCACTTGCTATTTGGTCCAAAGTTTAAGAAAACAGTTAAAGAAGTATGTAAAGAATGGACCCAGTGGAATATACTGCAGGGCCCCTAAACTTCTTGGACTCATGGGCACATCTGGGAATTTGAAAAGCTGCTGCGGGCACAAACACAAAATATACAATCAGTGGTTATTTGCTTAAGTGTTACAAAAACCCCTGAGAACTCATTGCGTGTGCAGGGTTCGTTTGACCTACATGGGTGGTTGTGCTATCCTGGCCTGTGAAAAGAAGTGAGTCATTCACCCCTTTCTCAGCAGAGACCTTGCCTATTTTGTGGGGACTTTATGTGTCTGGTTAGTTTTGCAACTGTCCTGAAATGTTAGTAGATCAGGAACATGCAAAACTTCCAGGGGTCCCATGATGGGGATTACTGCTCATAGGGTTTGTCAAACTGGAAACCACCTTTTAAATGGAATTTCTAAGGGGTTAAAAAAATTTTTTTTCTACTTTACCAGCAGGCATTCCCCATCCCCTATTATTCATCCAAGGTTCCTTATTGCCATCCCCACATAACTGCAATTGTTCACAATTGCCCAAGATTTTTTTTTTTTATCACAAAAACATGCAAAAACTAGTGGGGACAAATTAAACAAACTACTTGGAAACCATGGGCAGTCCCTCCAAGTGCCACCAGGGTACTATGGCGATATTGCTTGTAGGGTCAAAAGGAGGATCAGGAAAGCTAGCTTGAAAGCTCAAGTTCCAAGGAGAAAAAAGATAATGAAAAAGCTGAGGGACGCCTGAAAGCACTTCTGCTGTGAGACGGCAAAGAAAATCTAACACCTTCTTGCAGTGTCCTGTGGGATACCCATGGGAGGAGCCACAGGGGAGGGAGAGGCCATCTCTCCTTGCTGTTGCCAGAGCGTAGGACACGGAATAATCAACTCAAGTTGCGACAACCCAGATTCAGGCTGGGCATCAGGAAGAGCTTCCTCACTGTCAGAGCAATATGACAGTGGAACCAACTGCCTGGGGAGGTGGTGGGCTCTCCCACACTGGAGACATTCAAAAAGAAACTGGGCAGCCTTCTGAGTGGGATGGTGTGCTGCAACAGCAGGAGGCTGGACCTGATGGCCTCCTTGGCCCCTTCCAACTCTACTATTCGATGATTCCCTAGATGGATGTGGTTTTCTGTTGGTATATCAGAAATATGCCAACAGAAAACCACATATAGTGGCTTATAGATCACACTGGGTAGCTTACGTGGATCCATATTTGGGCATATTCAACTGTGCTTGCAGAAGATTTCCCTGCCCTCTCACCCCGACAGCTATTGCTCCAGCTCCCTGAAAATATCACCCAGATGGTTGAGAGAACTTGCTGAAAGAGATGGCTTGTCGTGCAGGGGATGGTGGGTCAGGCAAAGGCACCTTCTGTGAGCAGAACCTTTCATCCATGTAAGGACAGACCTCAATTCAACCTAGAACGTCACTTAATGCAGGTGAGAGACAACAATAAGCAAGGGCTTATTATATTGTGCATGTAACCCCTTGGTGAGGCAGTTGGCTGTATTATCCAGCCAAGTGACAGAAAGAATTTGCCACATCTCCACACCTTATAGACATCTGGGTAAAGAGAAAATGGCCAGAATATCCTAGGTGACAGAATAGAACACGAATCTACCAAGTAGTCACACTTACATCTTGGAAACCACACGGCCTTAGCAGATGGCTCTCTGGATTAAGTCAATATTTGGTCCTACAGATGAAATAGAAGGGAATTCTGGTCTTTATAAGAATGGCCTCATGAAACAAAACCGATACAAGGAAGTATGCAATAGAATAGAATAGCAGGGGAGTCAGAAGGGACCTAAAAGGTGATGGAGTCCGTCCCCCAGCATTACTTTTGCAAGCGGTCACCCATCTACAAACAGACCTGCCCCTTTCCAGCTTAACGAAGGTGACTTGACATGCTAACTTGAGGTATACCTATGCAGGCAAGATGTCAATGTTTCAAACACTGAAGAAGGGGTTAAAAGGAGGAGGAAGTGTCATGCTAATGAAAAAATTCTGTTGAATTGCAAGATAAGTCTTGTGGGATTTATCAAAGGGCAGCAGCTTCCTTCAGGGAAGAGTTTAAATTATCTTTGATTATCTTTTCAGATTTTTGTCTTGATAGCTACTTTAAACTCAACTTTACACGTCTTCACTAAACAAGCATCCCATGGAGTCAAATATTTATGACTTTATATTTGATTTGCTGCCCTACTGGAGTTTCTTCAGATTCTTTCTGGGATTTAGAACAGTTTTTTGCATATAGTTTTCAAGAGTTTTCCTTTCCCTTACACAACCACAGGGTGGTGCTTCATTATAGAGAAATTGCACAAATATGCTATGGGTTTCATGTCACCTATTCATTGATGTATCAGACTTCCCTTGTTACCAAAAAACATGGTTCCAAAGCATGGGAAAGGCTGTTGAAGATGATGATATCAGCTAAAGCATCCACAAACTACTGTGATGAACAATTCTCATCACAATAAATGCCTTGTGCAGAAAGATTCTTGGAACCCATGTTTTATCTCTTACCACAAATGTAGGTCTTTTTCATGCATTATATTTATGATTTATGGTTAAATTATTCTGCAGTGAAAATGTTTTCTCCTGCTTGGGCAACATTCATGTTCATTCAGAGATACTTTAGACAACACTCTTCCCAACCTAGCATCCTACCATAATGTTGTGAGTTGTTGAACATTTGTCTTTCTAACTATGCAAAGGATTGTTGCCCTCAGTAACTCATGGGGAATATTTTATTTCTACTTGAGGGAGGTAGATTGGAATATCTGATATAGGCAATGTGGCGTAGCTGTGAACCTGCCACGTGATCTTTTAATGTCCGTGAAACAGGTGGGGAGATTGCCTGAAAATGAGGGCTGTCCGTTATATCTTTCGATTTATGTGGAAGTGCAGAAGGATAGACTCCATATATCATAATCAAGAACAGATCTAATACTTTTAATTTTCTCATTGGGAACATACCTTTCCTTGGTATTAGTCTGAAAGACTGCTTTGTTGCTTTTTATTAAAATAGTAACCATAAGGAAAAGGAGGAGGTAGAAGGAGAAGCAATAAAGATAATGGAACAATAGGATCAGGGATGTTCTTGCTTTTTTCTGGCAGGGCTGCTTTAATAGTTTCCTGTCAGAAATTGAACCAATATAAGCATCTTCACATGTTGAGCTTGTGCTTTTCATGCAGCTGTTAAGATAAGATATAGGGGCACTGTGGGGGGAAAACCCTGGCAGATCCACCAAAACAGAACAGAACTAAACTGCCCTGGGGTTCTTTTCTGACCCTCTTCGGTTGTTGAATTGCTTTACTTGTGAAGCACACAACTAAGATTCCCCTTCAATGGCGTACACTTACACACAATTCTGAACTTTATAAATGCTTCTCCATTCCTGAGGCCTGTGGGAGAACGGTAGCCCCCCTCCCCCCACCCACAACAGCTGCAACAACCCTGTTTGATAACTGGGATAAAAAAGAAGAAATATTCTAAGCATGTGCAGTTTTGCATTTTTAATCACAGCACCATCAGTACAGGAATAAAATTGACTTGCTTTTTTGCTCCCCTGATACTAAACCCATATCATCAGAATAAGTACCATTAAAAATAATATAACAAGAAAACATTATAAAGTGACTATGTGTAGCTATACATCCACCCAGCTGCTGCCCCCAACAAGAGAGAGAGAGAGAGAGAGAGAGAGAGAGAGAGAGAGAGAGAGAGAGTTTTAAAGAAGGCAATCTGCTGAGATCAATACCAGTCGCAGTGAGCATTGGCATGTTGGCCCATGTGCCCCTGCCAGGCCTTTTGTCACTACCCATTCATCTGCCACTCTCTGGGCAGTCATTTCTCACTCCACCTCTTGTCTTGCCAAACAGTAGATTTCAGTCCCCAGATCACACTCTAGCTGCATCATCCCTTCCGGATTTTATGGCCTATCAGCATAGCTGGCACAGACAACGGGGACGGGAATTGTAAGCCAAAACATTGGGAGTTGCCCACTCCTGCTTAATTAAAATCAGTACAACTCGCATTATTTCTAGGCAAAGGGCCCGGATGGCATTGCCTTCCACATGTAACCCTCTTGGCATTTTCCCACCACAGCAAATTCATTAAGGAGGAAAGGACAGAAGACCTGCACAACATATTTTGATCGGTAGTGCTTGGAGCCCTCTGTGTAGAAGTGTTGAGGTCCCTGCTAGCCCGGTGACTTACAGACCCGCTCAACCAAGGGCCAATGAGGTTCAGTCAGGCGGAGAGTCGTTCAGTTTTGAGCAAAGCAACCGGGTGTCCGCTCCCTACCCGCAGGCAGGAAGCGACACACACACATTCCACCAACTCTTCCTTCTTATACCTTTTGCCTTAATCTCGCCCCCATTGTTCCCTCACCCAATCCCCTCTCAGGGTCTGCCTGACCCTTGCATATCTGACTGCGTGCTGATGTTTATCTACGTCCAATCCCCTTACAGGGAAGCGTGATGACTATGTGCCAGACCTTGCGTAGTGGGTCTTCTTCACACTACCTCTTTGTCTTACTTTATCAACATTCTTTTGCCTTCCCTTTTTCCTCTCCAAGCAGTTTTACAGAGAGCAAATGGCGTTTGTTAGACTAACCAAGCTCCTATGCAAGCGGCTTTTTACAAAAGCAAATAGCGTCAGTTAAGCTAATCAGGCTCCTTCAGAAGCACTCTCTCTCCGCATCTGCTGCCACAATTCAATTTTAATCCTTGGGCAAGAAGAATGGTTAAGGTCTTTCAATACTGGGCCCAAAATTAGATAGGCAGTGGGATTCATATAATCTAACTCTGGCTGGATAAACTAGCTCTACATACCTAGCATATCTGGAAAACTTCTTTGTAATTTTATTCAGTTTGAGAAGCTTCCATGGAAAGATTGATATTGTTATCTTCAAAATATTTTCTGTGACATAAAGGAAGTTGCAGTAGCCTTCTGAGTCTTCAGGCTAAAGAGTCATTCTGTTTAATTTCCTTCTGAGGGTGTTTATCATCTCTTTTTAAAAGAACTGCTTGTCAAAATAGGAAATAGCAAGTGCATTTGAATAGGAAGTAAACACTCTTGTTGTTGAATGTGTGGTCGGTTGGTTACTTGAGGTGTGCTTCAGCTAATTTCTGATGTGAGGAGAAACATTCAAACTAAAATGTGTGGGCATCCAGAGAAAGTGTAAATTGCTCTTTACTTCTTTCAGTATCATCTCTTTCCTTTGGGCAGGGTTGTTGGGGAGCCGTAGGGAGTATGAAGGAGGCTTTTGAAATAAGGAGTTGTTCCCATAAGCCTGTTACTTGTGGCCTGTACAAGAGTTGCTACAGCACAATGTGGTAATGACTCTGGTTTTGCTTCTCTTGCCAGTGAAACAAATGTTTGTATTACCATCCTTCATCTAGCTCATGACATATTAGAACTGCTTGGCTGTTTAATGAGGAAGGAGAGAGTGAAATTACTATGCAGTTCTTCTGTTCTCTGAACAATTACAACTATCTCCTAGTATAGGAGTAAATAGTATAATCAAAATGAAAGAAGACACTGGCAGATTTACCAGTGCTACTTCCCCTTAATTAGTTATCTGCTCTTCTCCTGGTCAAAGTGGGTCCTCCTAACTTCTTTGATCTGCCTTCTAACACCATCATGGGGAAGTAATGACATAAGTTCCAAGGACAGCCCTTACTAGGGTTTGATTTCCTTTGGAAGAAGTGGAGCTGGACCAAGCCAGCTTGCTTCCTGAGGAGATGAACCAAACAGCAATCCCTTTCTGTATGTTCTATGTACAAAAATGAATGGCAAATGAAATACGTTTCCAACAGTGATGAGAGGACCCAGCATCAACTGTGCCTCAAGAGGTTTGGACTGGAAGATACACAGCCTTGCATCTGCAAGTGTCTGTCAAAATAAGGGCCATGAAAGCTGGCTGCCAAGCTAGTTTTCATAATCTCAAAAGGAAAAAGGGTAATTTTTTTTAAGGAAGGGAAAAAAGCAAGAAAGAAAATGGCTGTGGTGAACTCACAATAGTTGCATGATGGGAGAAACACATCAGACTTGTAATGGTGTCCCCTGGAATGCCAATGAAAGGACCAAGGAAGGTGGTGAATAAGACAGAGTGAGTCCAACCATCTGTTGGGTACACTGTGGGTTGCTTGGCCAACCGACAACCCACTTTGGCTTATTGACAAGGTGGATTAGCATGACACGTGAATGTGTCCACTGTATTTTCAAACTTGCATCTCAAGTTGCAATTTTTACTGTGGGGCAGGGTGAATTTGATTTAAATCACTAGTCAGTAAGACTAGATTTAAATGATGATTTTGTGCATAATTTGTATGCATGGCTGCCTTATCCATAGGTATAGGAACTTCACTGAAATATTCCCAAACTTGGTCACTTTTACAGCATGCTGCCATTACAGGTTTTCTCCTCCAGGGAAAGAATATGATAAACCTCAGGTTCTACACAAAAAGATCCAAAGACTTGTGGAG
Organism: Varanus komodoensis; assembly: GCF_004798865.1. Classification (NCBI taxonomy): domain Eukaryota; kingdom Metazoa; phylum Chordata; class Lepidosauria; order Squamata; family Varanidae; genus Varanus; species Varanus komodoensis. Next base: position 16,610,285 of record NW_025335317.1, read on the forward strand.
TATTCTGCTCAAAACGTTTCGCTTGCATTTTTCCTGCTTGCCCCTCCTTCCTCACACTTAGCTACTTGTGCAGATCTATTCCACTCTCAAGAATCTTCTTCTATTCATTTAATGTTTAAAAAACTTTGTGCTTAAGAGATAAGGGGTTGATTCAGTGTACATGGATTCGCAAACAATACAATTAAGCTTTTCTCAACTTGGGCAGCAGTGTATAGCGCAGTCTTTGCAAGGGTTTCCAGGGACATGTCTGTAATTTTCCTGCCATTACTATATTTTCTGGTTATATGTTCTTTCCCTTCTCTCCTGGGTATACATACACTGGATATGATGGCCACTGGAGTAGCACTGAGATGCATTTACAAGATTACTGTATGCATCTGCCCTTAAATAATTTCATCGTAATTTGAAACAACTCAGGTAGTTTCTGGGATGTTGTCTTCTCTTCCTAACTGGGTATGTTCAACATACTGAGTATGTTCTCTTTTCTTCCTAATTGTTGTTTTCATGTTCAGTAATGTGCCCCTCCATCCTCTACAAACAGACATTTGTTTTAGGAACGGTATAATTTAGGTCTATATTGAATAATATTGCGGACAGTGAATTTCTAAAATATCTGCCAGAATGGCTTGTCTAATTACTTCAAATACTTACAGTAGAAGTTGGGTGAAGAATAAGGGACTGAAATGGCACAAGAAATCTAACCTTTTATAATACTTAGAGAATGTCCATAAGCATATGAACAGAAGTGATCTGTTGGATATTGTTTACTCGGATTTCAGAAAGGCTACTGACAAAATCCTTCACCGGAGACGCTTGAGCAAATTTAGCAGTCATGGAATAAAGGAAAGGTCCTCTACTGGATCAGTAACTGGTTAAAGAATAGAAACAGAAAAAGAGTGGGAGGAAATAGTAATTTCTTCCAATTAGGGATGTAAACAGTGGAGTCCAACAAGGAACTGTATGGACACCAATGCTTTTCAAGTCATAAATGATCCAGAATTATCAATGAGCAGTGAAGTGACTAAATTTGCTGATGACACTAAATTATTCAGGGTGGTTAGAACAAAAAGCAATTGTGAGGAGCTCCGAAAAGATCTTTCCAAACTGGGAGAATGAGCATCAAAATGACAAATATGGTTCAATGTAAGTAAGTGTATAGTAATGCTTGCTGGGGCAAACAATACCAACTTCAGGTAGAAGCGGATGGTATTTGAACTAGTGGTGGCTGACCAAGAAAGATCTTGGGTAGTGGCAGACAGCTCAATGAAAATGTTGGCTCAGGATGTGGAGCTGTGAAAGAGGCAAAGTCAAGGTTAGGCATAATAAGGAAAGGAACTGAAAATAAAATAGTCAATATCATATTGTCTTTTTACAAACCCATGGTGTGACCATACTTGGAATAGTGTGTACAGTTTTGATAATTTCACCTAAAAAGGGGGATTGTGGAACTGGGAAAAGTACAGAAATGGGCAACTAAAATAATTTAGGAGCTGGAGCAACTCTCCTGTGAGGAAAGGTCACAACATTTGGGTTTGTTTAGCTTGGAAAAAAGGGAGGTGAAGGGAAATCTGAAAGAGATGTAAAAGTTTATGATGGTGTGGAAAAAATGAATAGTGAGAAAATTTTCTCCCTTTCTCCGAATACTAGAACCCAGGGTTATCACAGGAAGCCAATTAGTGGGAGATTCAAGAGAGACAAATGGAAGTACTATTTCACGCAATGCAGTTAAACTATGGAATTCGAACCAATTTGGATGGCTTTAAAAGGAGATGAGATAAATTCATGGAGAAGGCGGCTACCAGTGGCTAGTAGTTCTAATGGCTATATGTTACTTCAGTAGCAAAAGCACTATGCCTGCATATACCATTTTCTGGAGAACCTGCTCCAGGGGGTGCTTTACACTCATGTCCTGCTTGTGGTTTTCCTGTGGGCTGGTGGTTGGACAGTATGTCAGCAGAATGCAGGACTAGATGGCCCCCTGGTCTCATCCAACATGGGTTCTTCTTCTTATATTATGTTGTTACATTCCAGTAACAAGTGAATGTATTACACTTTTTCACTGTAAAAGTGAATGTATTCACTTTTGCCAGTTCCTTTTAACATATGAAATAGCTGTCAGAACCATTCAGAAGTATTATCCATAAGTCCTCCTTGTTGGGTTTTTTTGGTCATTGTTTTGCCTTTTTTTAAGTGGCCAGGCATTTTAATGTCTGTACTATCTCCAGACATGGTTTGTGAGCTTCTCCTCATAGTTTTGCAAGAGTTCACTGTCCCATGAAGGGTTCTGTATTATTATCTAAATTATTTAAAAGTTACTACAAGTCTCTGATGTTTTCTCTCCTTAGGAAGCTTAGCAAGAAGCACCTAGTAGAGAACCATGAAGCTTTGTGGATTTATTCACACATACTGGCCTTCATCTGAGGATGTAATGATGGTTTACAAAAGTTAAAACAGTAAAACAACAATAATATAAATGATGTGTGTTACTGAAGGATGCTATAATATTTATACTTACATGTATATTTAGTATTTCATAAAATCTTTTCCAATTCTTCAAAATATTTAGGTTAGTATAAAATTGACCAATTGACTAGTGCCAAAAGAAAGCTATTAACTGCTGTAAGTTAAATGAAGACTCACACTGAAACAGTACAATCCTGTCTATGCCTTCTCAGACAGAAGCCCCACCAAGAAATGCATATGTAAGGGTGTATAGGATTGCAGCCTAAATGCTTCATCCTTAACTTTCTTCTTTATCATATTCATTGTTGTGGTTTTGTTCTTCTGAGAGAAATACGTATTGAAATTCAGGCTGCAATTCTATGTACACTTGCTTGGAAGTAAATCTCACAGAATTTGGAGGGACATACTTCTGAGGAGACCTGCATAACTTGTGCGGTCAGTCTTTTTCAGACAACATTCTTCCACTGGCAAGTGCTCAAGAACTGCCGAAGTCGGGGCTAAGTTTTGATATTCGATGTGTCACTTTTCTGCGCTCAGGAAGTTGTGACGCAAGTCATGGGTTGGGTTTGAGGTTTTGGAAACCTTTTGTAAAGGCAGTCGCTCTCCTTGTTCTGTTGCATTGGCGGAGTAGCACTGACAGTTGGCGGAGTGTGGAGGTATGCAGGCCAAAACGGAGATGATTGTCAGACGTAATGGGCGGATTTTCCTGACTCTTTGTATAATCCTCTTTCTGGGATGCACAGTACAAGGTAAAATTGCAAGTGGCTGTTCTTTTTTGTAATCTCCTTGTTAAGCTGTGTAACACTATGCAGCAGAAACCAAATGTGAGTCCAGCAGTGCAATTCTTTACATGCCTATTCAGAAGTAAGACTCATTAAGATCACTAGGGGCTTACTCCTACATTGAATGTATCCTAAAACGTAGGACTGTTTCAAACAATGCCCTCCTCTCCTGGACATTATTCTTAGTAAGATCTACTGGGCTAGCATCAGTAGTCTGATGTCATTTCCACATAAGAATGTGGAGGTAACACTCCTGCTCCAGAAATGCTGGAGCAAAAAGCCTCTAAAGCTTCAGTAGGAAAAGAGAGGAAAAGAAAAGTGACAAAGAGTCAAGTGAAAGGACAGTGCTGCAGAAAGAGAATTGTCTTATTGGAGTCCTTTTGTTGATATTGTTTGCAAAGGGCTTGAAATGCTCTTCCAATGTTTGAGTGCTAAAGGAACATTCTACCTTTTCTTTTAGAGGTCACCAAATGGCTTAGGTTTGCAGATCATTTGTCACCAGTGATATCATGGCACTATAATATTCAGCCATAGCAACCCACAGTTGTGATGGATGATGTGAGTTGTGTGTGTATTGCGGGTGGGGGCATTTTCACAGCAACAAAACTTGGGAAAATGTACCACACATATGAAGTGAAAGGAAATGTTGAGTAAAATCTACACATTGATTATGCTGTAAAATGGGAATGGCTTTAGAGGAACATGTTCTCATTCAAGTATAAAGTAACCATGATAAATATGCCAAAAAAAAATTCTGGTTGCTGTAATGTGAAGGTTGCAGAACTAGCCACACATATTGGGAAGTAAGTTTGATTATTAAAGTAAAATCATTTACCCTTATATAAAATTCTATTTGAATTGTGTTAAAATTACTGATAGCAGCTTAAAATGGACTAGTGTGCTAAGCTACAGAAAGTGTTCATTAAAAAAGCAACAACGCTTTAAGCCCCTCTTGGTAAGATTGGGAATGTATTAATCTCATGCCATCTTAGGCAGCATTTCTTTCAGCTGTGTTTGGAAAATAATTATAGCCAAAATATATTGAGTAGATCAATCCAGTGGTTGGCCTAAGGCTACAATCATAAATGGACCCATTTACTTCTAAGTAAACATACTGGTAGCAGCTGTATGAAGTCCGCCCCCTCCCCAAGTATGTTTGTGACGTGAGGCAGGGTGGAAGATGCAGAGCAGTTCTTTTCGTGTCGTCTATGAGAGGATGTGGGCATGGCCTGTGGTGTTTGAGCACCAAGACTGGAGGACCTCAGTGCTTGGACTCTGAAAAATGGTCTCTTAGATGATTTTAGAAGCCCATAGGGTTGTGCTTTTAACAGTTGCATTGCCAATTCAACATAGAGTAATTTAAATTAGCCCTCTAAGTTGTTTCTGGAAAACTATTTAGTAATCAGCAGAAGAATGGGCAAAATATTTGTTGGAAAAGGATGTGCTAACCATATTTTCTGTATATGAATGCCTACATGTTTCATTGGCTGTGTTTGCATGCCACTTTAAGGAAGGCATCCTGACTTAATAAGCCATCATGTAAAAGTGCGTGCAGTCAATTGGTGCCGCTTCATTCCCAGGATAGAAAGATTCGTAACACATCCGAATTAAAGATTATGGTTCACTGTGCTCAAACAAGCTAAGATTCATAAAAGAGCTTTAAGGAATGGCTTGCTGTTGACTTGCATGTCCTAGCTTATTTAGACATACTTAACATTAATCCTACAGTATGGATATAACATGAATCTACCTCTTCTAATTAGCTTTCCCCATGGTTTATTAAGCTAGGATTCCTGGTTCACACTTATATGTAAACATGGCATTTACTTGGCTTATTTTCCTTGTGGAATTAAAGAATATAGCAAGATATTTGAAAAGGTATTCAGTTTCCTTTGTAAAGTCTTCAAATTTCTGTTCTGGTGCAAAAGGAAATTTGTGCAAGCGTGAAGAAATTGTGGGCTCTGTTCGTTAGAAGTTACCACACAGGATACTTACAGCTCCGTTCTATGTATGTCTAATCAGAAAGAAGTTCCACTTTTAATGGATCTGCCTCACAGATAATAACGTGTACGTCTGAAGCCCACAACAGTAAAAAGGAAATTCAATTCACAGTCCAACAACATAGATTTATTTATCTTATATTCTAATAGTGAACTCATTTTCTATGTGTTGATCCTTCTTACAGATCCAAGGCACACATCTATGCTTAGGGGGAAAGTAACAGCAGCAAATTTTGGGAAACTCCACAGTTGCAGAAATATTTTTTAAAAATGAAAAGGCATCTTAATGGAGATAACCCCAAAAGCAGTTCAGTGGGGACTGAGCACTGAACTCTGATGGATGGGCAGTGGGGCAGGAATGAGAAAAATATATAGGGACGTATATGTCAGAGGGCACAGCAGGCTGAAACCCTAAAAAGGAACCGTCTACATTAGGGTGGCCAGATGCAAGAGATATTTAGATGAAAAGCTACACCTGCTAAAATTCCCCCTCCTGATTCATGATGCAAATGTCACGTCCTCCTCTGCCTCCAGCTGCCCTACTTCAAGCGGCAACATTTTGTTGCATGTTCAACTTGTCTAATTTTCAAGTTACCCTTTCCTATTGGGCTAATGAAAACAGTGCTTTATGCTAAGCTGTTGCTGATCTTACGTGTTTCAATAACAGCATTATAATATTAAACATTATATTCGAAGTATTTAGCTTTGCAGCTAGCATCCTAAAACCAGATTTGGTTGAAACAGCGGTCCTAGCCAGTCGGCGTTTTGGTTTTTCCTGCTGTCTGAATGGCTCACCATAGCACAAGCTGCTCTCACAATTTGCCTTGGTTTTGCAAACAGGCTGTTTTCATAGTATCTCCTTGGGCTGATGGTACTGTGCATGACCAAGTGCTGAACCTCCTCTTCTCCATCGGGTGAATTTCAATTTGGAGAAATTCTCTGGGCCTGCATTCCACTAGTGAGTGTAGCTGAAGACAAAAGGGGCAGAAATAAAAATATTAGTATATCTTTAGCGTAAACATCTTGCTTTGAGTAACTAAAACTTGGCAGAGATATTTTAATCCTGTGGAATTGTTTAAACTAAAAGCTACCAAGCAACTGTTGATTGGGGGGAAAGGGGTCAATGGTCTTCTGTGGAACCCCCCACAGGGCTTTAGCTTATTTATCTCCTGTATATAACCAAAAGCCGAAACAAAACCCAAGTGTCACAAGCCTTTCTACAACTATTCCACATATATTGTTTAATTAATAAAACTGTCTGTGTGTCTCAGGAAGCTGGGAAAACAGTTTGCTGCAAACTCTGAAGGAAGCAGAACCAAAAAATTCCACTGTCATACAACCCCAGTGAAACTTGAGGAAAAAGGGCAACAAAGAGATGAACACAACTAAAATGTTTGCCATGTATAATCAGTTAATACTACTAAAGAGAGGGATGAATGATCAAATCTACAAATTGCTCAACATGGTTTCAAGTGTTTCAGTCTGCTCCTTTGAACTTCAGAAAAAGTAAAAATAAAAGGCCTGCTTTGGAATGTGGTTAAGCTAAAAAGGAAGACGTTGAATTGAAACACTTCAGTCCCTTAAGTCTGAAGGTATTTAGGAAACATCTGCAGCAGCTATTTCCCACAAGTGGTGAACAGGCCTTTATGAGGCTATCCAGTGATACAGCTAAGCAATTTTAAACCCCAAATGTTCCCTCTCTTCATGCACCTTTACACAATATCTGTCTTATGGATTACTTCTGTAGTGAAGGGAGCAACTAACATGTCTCTTTTCCATCTACCCATCATTCCATGTGTAACAACTGCTGCTGAATTCTAGACATGTTAAAGCAATATAAAAATAAAGTATTTTTAAAAAGAGAAAGAAATACCTTGAGCACATGCAGTTTCGCATTTTAAACTCGGTTAAATCATAGCACCATCAACACTACAAGAATAAAATGGAGTTTGCTTCTGTTGCCATGTTGCTAACCACATTTACTTGGGAATAAACATTATTTTGTGGCAGGAAAGATAATGTATAGTTAAAGTAACAATGATAAAAGGGCAGCCAGACTCGCTCAATGGAAGATAAGGTAAAAGTCAGATGTTTGAGAACTGCAGGTGGGTGCCCACAGGCGGCCAACTGCAAAATAGACTCAAAGAGCCACATGCAGCTCACGAGCCTCTGTTTGTCCACCACTGTAATAATAAAATGAGCGCCAGAAACTGTACTACTCAGCTAGTCACCTTTGCTTACAACGTTTTTGAAAGGATCCTGCAGTGAGCTGCATCAGCATCAGTCAGACTATGACAGACCAGGTGCTGACATGGCCCGCTAGCTGCCTCTTTCTGGGTGATCATGGTGGGTCTGGAGAGACCCCTCGCCACACAAAAGTTAATCCATCCCAGCCTTTTCCCAGAGTTTGGGCCTGGAGAAGGGCCCCACTGAAAATAATGTCAACAGGAACTCACTGGACAGCGAGAAATGCAGACCAGGTTCAAGGAATTACACTGCTCCAAAGGCAAGTCTGTTGTTAGGAGCTCAGGGCAAACAAGTTCCAGTCCCACCTGCATCACGGAGGCGATCACCTGTTTCCATTGCCTTTCTGTAAACCACCTTTTCCTGCTTTGAGTTAACAAACTGGAGAGCATTCCTTTGAATGGAGCAAGTATTAGTATCTTGGGGAACCTAAATACTGAGTTCTCTTTTTGCTTTTTGCTTCTGCCACTCATGCAAATCAATCCACCTTCCCTTAGTGCCAGACATGGCTTGTCACACTTCTGATTCCTGTCTTTGAGTTGGGGAACTAAGTGAGGCAACAGGGCAAAGGTGGAAGTATTTTGACCTTTCCCCACCAGCTTTCCTTCTGCTGAAAATATCCCCCCTTCCACTTCCCCCCGAATCTGCAGACATGCTACATTAGCGATCCCCCTAATTCCCACTTGGTTCAGTCTTCAAACCTTCACTGAGTGGCCCCTGCCTCCAAATGTACCATTTACAAATCTTAGCTTATCACCAACCAATAACAAGTATTTGTTTGCAGTGATGTGGTAAAGGACTGTGCATCTGAGCATGTGGAGAATGCCTTTGCCAGACCAACCACAATTGCCTTTCCACATTCATTTATCAGAAGGGGAGGTTAAATTTCAGGTTGGACGGCATAATTTCTGGGCAGCTCAGAACACAAGGATCTCCTTCTTTTCAATTTAAGTATAGCCTTCACCTCTCAAGCCAGCATTATGAAAAGGTAACTGACAGTCTGTGCCTTGTCACACCGACGTCCATTCCCATTTTCCTCCTCTCCTTCCTGCAAACTTAACAACAGCAAAGCATCCTTTTCCAGGACCAGGATTTCCACTTGCTTGCAAAAAGTAGAGGAGGCTGCACAGAGCAGATCCTCCGCAGCTCTGCTGGATTGCTGGAGTTTATGGGGAAGAGGTGGAAGCGCTCAGCAAAGCCATTGTCTCATCAAGCTGCAAAATGCTGCCAGCACCTCTGCAGGGAGCATCTCCAGCACCTCCCATTTGTGTGCCCCGTGCCTGCCTTCACACCAGCAACCAAGGAGCTGACTTGCATCGACCGTGCATAAGTGAGACTCCTTTTTAGACTTTTTGTCTTTAGTTTTGCAAAGATTAAGGCTGAAGGACTAGAAATAGCTGGGAGACCGGCTATTTCTGAGTGTAGGAGAGAAATGCACCTTGCCTTTTTGTATTGTTTGTGTAGGCCAAGAAGTTGCTGCTGCACATTTCCTTCTGTCCCCATTTCAGATAATTAGGTAGATTCCTTACATGTGCAGTTAATACCAGACTACATGCTACACATTTACTGATCCTGCTCACATTGGTAGCTGGACCCTTTAACCAAACAGAGCATATAGGGGAAGTGAGTAAAACCTGTGCCCCTTTCCTGCCTTTTCTCCTTGCACTCCATTACTTTCCCCCAATCTAGCTCCAATATTGGCAGTTAGGTAGGAAGAAAATTGCCTAAAGCTACAGGCTCCACCAGGTGGCAACTTTTGCTCCTCTTTCCTGCATGCACCATTTGTGTAAAAAAAAAACAAAACAAAAACCCACCACCAAGATGTAGAGAAGGAACTTAGCTTTCTCACACATTACAGTGCTCAGAGAGTTATCCAATTTGAAGGAGGAGGAGGAAGAGGAGGAAGGGCAAAGGTGAGCAGATGACTTGGCAGTTTCAAGGCTACCTAGTGGAGATTTTCAGAGGGAGAGCAAGAAACAGCCTGTCTTAGCTTTGTCAAGCCTCTTACCTTACCCACATTTGACTCACTTCACTCAGTTAAAACACCTGCTCAGGAAGATCAGCTACCGCAGCTATTGGGAGTTTGTTTCCCTCCCTCCCTGAGAGAATTCTGCTACAACTGTTGGTTTCCTTGTGGGGGTACAGATGTGAAGTGAAACCTCAGAGGTCAAAGGGCCAGCAGCTGAATGCTCTTTTCCCCCCCAAAAATGATATATATGAGAACTCTCCAATTCACTGCAGTAATATATTAGTTGCTTCTGGGACATTAAAAAAAAATCCAGGAAAACTCCATTTGTAGGGTGCATTTCCTTTTTTATACACAATTCTCTCAGGGCTTTTCTAGACAAGCCATTATTTTGAGCTTGTACTTTCTCACAGTTGTTTATGGGCTCTTTAGATAATGTTGTGATCGTCCAGTTTTGCATCTGTTTTTTTCACAGCACTTTCCCTTTTTTAAGAATAGGAAAAATGAGCTATTAAATTACAACAGGGAAAATGGTGCCTAATTGCCTTGTGTATTTACACCAGTCTACTTTCCCACTTAAGAGGCTGTGTAACAAAAATAGTAAAGGAAGAGCTTTTTGCAGAGAGCTTGGATCTCAGTGCTGTGATGAAACTGAACGGAGATAGCAACCCTTAACAGCACCATAAAAGTCTCATGAAGAAAAGCCCCCGATACATGGCAGTGAGATGAGCGGAAGGAGAATTGGGATCTTCTGGTATATCTGAGTAATTTGTAGCAGATTTGTAAAAAGATGTTTAATAACAACAAAAAAGACTCTCCATCCTCATTTAAGGGAAGCAGTGGTGCAGCGGCTTAATGATGCTGGAACTGCTGGCCAGATATGGTTGGTACTCTAGTGGTTCATGCCCAGCCTCCCATCGTTCGCCCCTAGCCAACCTAGCAGCTTGAAAGCATATAACACGGGTAGATAAATAGGGACCACCTCGGAGGGAAGGTAACAGCGCTTCGTCACATTATGCTGGCCACATGACCATGGGATTGTCTTCGGACAGCACTGGCTCACCACCTTCAAAATGGAGAAGAGCACCACCCCTACTAGCCACTGGCTAAGCAGAATAAAATAGGTAGCGTCTCCTTCACTTTTATCTGCATTTAAACTGGGAAGTTGAAACAAAGTCCACGTGGAAGTCCCATGTGGATGGGGAAGAACAGGAGTATTTTTGTGTGGAAGAACTGTGTGTATAGCTGGGCGTGGGATGTGTTCAGTGGCACTTTGTTCCTTCTCTGTCCACCTTCCAGAGGCACTGTTTTGCACTTAGCTCCACTCTGGAGTGGACTCTGGGTGATCCAGTAAAAAACAAAACAAAACACACACACACACACACACACACACACACACACACACACACACAGAGGAGGCCCCTCAGGTTTGCCAATTGTTCTCCTTTGCTATAAGGAGGTCATGGAGATATGCAGGGGCTTAATCCTATTTTAATCTGCAAAATAACTTTGCAAAGGAAATTCAGGAGACAGAGGGTGACAGACATAAGGACATCATCAGTGCTTCAGAGAGGGGTTTTGAACTGGGTATCCCTGCCTTGACCTTCAGAATGATACTGGAAACAGGGCAAATAATATCCATGTTAAATTGCAAATCTAGCAATAGCTATTATCACTTGAATAGAAGAAATACAGTACATCTCACCACAGTGCTGAAGACTTGTGACCAAGGGACACGAGCCTCTTCAGCCCAGGTGCTGTTGACAGGCAAGTGCAAGGACCAACCCTTGCTTCAGATGGTTTTTTTTAATCTTTAAACTAACCAGTGCTTTAAATACAAGATGACTTCAAAAGATAGAACAGTCCTCTGGCATTCCTTCAAGTAGTAGAGGACATATGACACACAGTAGGTACTGGGAACTTTAAAAGAACATTTTCTCTTCTGTTTTCTGTAGAGGAGTTGTACTGAATATGATCATTCTGTATAATTATTTTAATAAGTTTTTATTATTTTCTACCAATAAAACAATAGTCATTCCAAAGACATCAAACATACTGAGTTATCTTATTCTCTTTACAGTTAAAGTATATTTCAGTCCTAAATATAATCCCATTTGTCTAACCAATTATTTAAAAAGTCCCAAGTTTGATAGTAGTGTGTATCTTCTTTTTCCTTAAGAGATAAGTCAGTCTGTTCATTTCTGCACAGTCCAGTATCTTCTTTAAAATAATTTCTTCAGTTGGTAATTCTTCATTCCTCCAGTGTTGTGCCAATACATTCCTCACTGCTGTGATTACATGTAGAGTCAAATATATAATTTGTTTATCAAAGTCATCAGGGAGAATGCCTAATAAAAATACTTCCGGTTTAAATATTACAGGTCTTTGCAACATTTCCCCAAGCCATCTATGTAGTGTATCCCAATTTTATTTTATTTTATTTTATTTTTTTGCTTTATCACAAGTCCACCACATATGGTAAAAAGTACCAGGCTTTTGTTTACATTTTCAACCTATTTGACATATTTGGAAACATGTATAATTTTTTTATATTGCAGGGTTATCATGTAAATATTGTCAAGGATGATAAATAAACCTGACTCTAACAGATGTAAACATTTCCATCAGGGGCTCCAGTGCAGAAGGGCCAATACATGTGGGTTAAATGCAGACCCGATGCCCGTTCTGCAAACTGCATTGAGGGAAAAGGACCTCTTTTTGCAATTCCGGATGGGAAAGCTAACATGATTCTCCCTCCCAAGGCTGATCCAATGCTGTAAGTAAAAGTAACTTCATCTATAAAGCATATTTGTGTTACTCATGAAACTATTGACTGTTCATGAAACATGTGGCGAGCATGACATTTACAAGGTGATGGTGCAGAACCTATGAAATTCTATTACCTGCAAAGTTGTTGTGAAATATTGAAAATTTTATTAGTATCCATCTGTGAAAGTTGCTTCACCTTTGTTCAGATTCACTATTACCCCAATTCTAAAACTACATACTCAGCAGTTTCTTTTTTCTAGTAGGGTTTTTATATCTCTGACAGTAGCATAACAGTTAGAAATTAAAGGGATGAATCTCTTACCACCAGGAAAAACAGTGTCAGAAAATAAAATTCCACATGAACCACCAAGAGAGCAGTGGCTCTTGATCTGCCAATTCTCTCACATTATATTTCTGATCCAGGTTGAGCTGCCCCTTCCTTTGTGCATATTTTAACTTATACAGCTCCGTGAAGCACCATAGACATTGACAGTTCAACATAAACAGATGCATTGTTTTATTTATTACATTTTTACCCCCTCCCCTCTGTATCAAATTCCACTTCTGGGGTAGGGCAAAGCTTTCAGCTTAACCTCCTAATCCTACCTCTAAGCAAACAGAAGCATTCATCATAGTATTTTCTTCTATCCATCCCACCTTTTCCATTTTTCTCCTTCCCCATGTGCTGCTTTCTTTCACATTGACAAATTTAGATGGCAGGTTCCTTACCTGGGGAGTGGGAGGCAGGAACATTTTTTTTTTTTACTTATTAAATTCTGCTGTGAGCTTTCAGCATGGCTGATGCTACATACCTCCTTTTTATTGCTACAGTCCTATGAGGTAGGTTAGGCTGTGAGTGACTTGCCCCAAATTTTCATGTTTGAAAGGAAATTTGAGTGCAAGTTCTTCTAGCCTTTAATTTATTTATTTATTTAATTTATAATTTTTGTATGCCGTTCCATCACGTATAGCCTCGGGACAGCTCACATAAATTTATCCAATCCTTTTTAGATTAGCCCTCCCTCCCTCCCAAACTCCCATCCCTGGGATCCATTTCTTATATGAATGGCCACACATTTACACAGATTCCCCACAACCCCACAAAAAAACCAAAAAATCTGGGCACTTTTTGCCAACTCATCTAAAATGCTCCTTTACTAACTTGCTACCAAGACTGAGATGATGATTCTGAAAGCTTCTCTTCTCTTTAGCTGGAAAGTAGTAGCAACTGTGTTGAGAAATAGTCCATCTCACTTCCAACAATTCGGACGAGTAACCTGTTGGTTTCCTGTAAGGTGCCCCTAATTCCTTACAGCAACACCTGTAATAGATGCAGTGATTACCCCACAGAGGCAGAACTTGTGATCTGAGTAGCCAAACCCCACCTTTCTAGGGTCAATGTTGTCCTCCAGCATTCTCTGGATGGCCCCACTTCCTTTCACTTGACCATTGATAGATGATTTTCTGGCTTTTTCCTTTTTTTAAAAAAAGCTGGACTATATTTTTAAAAAGCTGAATTAAAGTCTGGCCCTACTTCTTTAGTTTTTGGCCCTGTTCCCTTCTGATCCCCTTCTAACATTGACATTCTGACCCCTGAGAGCTGCTCCTAAATTAAATTTGGTCTTTAGGCTAAAACAGCCTCCCCATGCCTTGATTAAACAGTTAGAAATATTCAAATATTCAAATTCTTATATTAAGAAAACACAAATCTACATACTCATTGACCACACTGGGTCCACCCAGTCCAGCCAAAGCATTTTTAATATCCATTGATGTTAGCTGAAGAGATTTTCAGCATACACTCAATTCTTCTGTTGAAAATAATGGCGTGTAAAAACACTTAATTTGGGTTGGATCATGCCATACAGAGCTTTTGTACATAGGATATATATCATGGGCTTGTCATTCCCCACTCACAGTTGTTTCCAGATTCTCTGCAAGATATTATGACCCTCCAGTTTCACTCTCTAAAGAGCACTTTAGAGCAAGTTTTTTTAGAGCAAGGGAAAGTGTGGTAATTATTCTTAAAAGTGAAACAAAACACCTTTTTCATTTCTGTATTTGCACAATTCTGCTATACCTTGAGGTTATGTAGCAGAAAAGCATCAAAGGAAATGCTCTTCATGTAGTGCTCTGATGAACCTACAATGAACCAAATATAAATGCAATGGAAAAGCTTATAAAGACTCTTCCTATCTTAAATATATCCATACTTTCAAATCACTTTTAAAAATACATGTGTTTGTGCTGCAGAAGAGTATGGCGGGGAGAGAGAAATAAACTTCCCAGTGTGGGAAACTCCATAGATGGTAGCAGTTGCATTTTCTCCCTTGTCTATTTGCATTCTTAGAAAGTGATCTCAAGCAGGGAAGTGCATTGCTTCTGGAAGGAGAGCAGCAGTATCTTGATGCATGGAGCAGAGAGCACAAACATCCAGCCATGGTCCTATTCAAAAGACTGAACTTAATGAATAGCTTTCATGCTGAGAAGATATCAATTGTTAAAGTAATGCACACTTCCAGGGACCTGTGAGATCTTGTATCTTGCATGAGCTGTAGTCCACCATGGCATTTCTTATTATGTGAAGAAGACAGTGACCTAATTATAGCTTTTGTAAGTGCCTGAGGCCAATGGATTTCCTTTCAAAATGAAGACCCCAGCTAGCTGGGATATCTATTTCAAAAGGAAACAAAAGATCTTTTGTCACAAAAAGGAAGGTCAAGATGTCTTCTTGCATATGCCACAGTGTGGGACATGGAATAATAAACTCAAGTTGCAACAAACCAGATTCAGACTAGATATAAGGCAAAGTTTCCTCACTTGTCAGAGCAATACAACAATGGAACCAGTTGCCTAGGGAGGTCATGGGCTCTCCCACACTAGAGACATTCAAAAAGAAACTGGACAGTCTAAGTGGAACTGTGTAAATTGTTGACCTGCAACAGCAGGGGGTTGGACCTGATGGTCTTCTTGGCCCCTTCAAAGCCTATTATTCTATAATTCTATGAAATTCACTTATACTTACTTCTCTTGAATAGGAAAGGCCCTTGCTCCAGAGAATGCAAGGAACATGATCATGTCATGTTACTGTGGTGGGGGTTTAACGTGTCTGCGTAGAAGGAGGGACAGATGGTTTACACCTGCCCCTCCTTCTGGTTCTACCCCCAGCCAGAGGGTTCCAGGTAGTCTTGTCAACCGCCCCCCGGGGCTGCCGGTGCTGCTGCTTAATGCCAGGTCGGTCCACAACAAATCGTCCCTCATCCACGACCTGATTGTGGATGAGGGGGCCGACCTGGCTTGCATAACAGAGACCTGGGCGGGAGGGGGGGGATGTCGCCCTCTCTCAAATGTGCCCGCCTGGGTATCTAGTTCAGCACCATCCACGTCTGGAGAGGAGGGGGGGCATTGCTTTGGTTTACTGAGCCTCCATCTCCCTCATGGGGCTCCCAGTCCCCTCGAGGCTGGGGCTAGAGTGCCTCTACTTGGTGTTGGGCGACCGAGACAGACTGGGGATTCTGTTGGTATACTGTGCACCCTTCTGCCCAACAGTCTCCCTGCCTGAGCTGACGGAGATCGTCTCGGACCTGGTGTTGAGGACCCCCAGGATGTTGGTCCTGGGGGACTTCAATCTCCATGCCGAGACTAGTCTGACAAGGGCAGCTCAGGACTTCATGGCCTCCATGACAGCCATGGGGCTGTCTCAACATGTCTTAGGCCTGACCCATGAACGTGGACACACTCTGAACCTGGTTTTCTCGACGGGGCAGGAAGAGGGTGGTCTGAGGGTGAGGAATTTATGTCTGACACCCCTGTCATGGTCAGATCACTTCCTCGTGAGGTTTGTGCTCGAGAACAGCCTTTCCCTCTGTAAGGGTGCGGACCCAATTGTGTGGGTCCGCCCCTGGAGCCGGATGGATCCAGACGGATTCCTGAAGGCCCTGGGGGAGTTTCCAGTTGACAAGGCTGGTGCTTCTGTTGATGCTCTGGTCGAACTATGGAATGGGGAAATGACCAGGGCTATTGACACGATCGCTCCCAAGCGTCCTCTCCCACCGGGCAGAGCCCACTCTTCCCCTTGGTATACACCTGAATTGCAGGCAATGAAGTGGGTTGGGAGACATCTAGAGCATAGGTGGAGGAAATCACAGGATGAATCTGACTGAACACACTTAAGAGCCCATTATCGGGCCTATGCTGTGGTGGTGAGGACGGTGAAAAAGAAATTCTTCTTCGTTTCCATTGCCTCCTCACAATGCCCTCCGGTGGAGCTTTTTTGGGTGGTACAAGGGCTGGTTCACCCTGGCCCTAAGAAAGATCCAGTACCACCCTCGAAAGCCCGTTGTGACGACTTTGCCAAGCATTATAGGGAGAAAATTGCTCAGATTCGTCACGAGCTGGACTGCACTAGTGACCCAGAGGCTTCTGGGGAGATACCAATGTCACCGTCTGGTCCAAAATTGATGGATGAGTTTCAGTTACTGTGGCCTGATAATGTGGACAAGGAGCTTGGATGAGTACATCCCACCACCTGCCTATTGTACCCTTGCCCATCTTGGCTAATTAACAACGCCAAGCACAGGATAGGGACCTGGATCCTGGAAGTGGTTAACGCCTCTCTGAGGGATGGCCGGGTACCTGCCCCTTTAAAGGAGGTAGTAGTCCGACCAGTCCTGAAGAAGGAGTCCCTGGATCCAGAGATGGCCACTAATTATAGACCAGTGGCCAACATCCCGTTTTTGGGCAAGGTGTTGGAGCGGGTGGTGGAGGGACAACTCCAAGCACTCTTGGATGAAACTGATTATCTGGACCCATTTCAGTCTGGCTTCAGACCCAGGTATGGTACTGAATCTGCCTTGGTCGCCCTGTACGATGATCTGTGCAGGGAGAAAGACAGGGGGAGTGTGTCCCTGGTGGTTCTCCTGGACCTCTCAGCAGCTTTCAATACCATCAACCATGGTATCCTTCTGAATAGGCTAGCGGGATTGGGGGTTGGAGGCACTGCCTTGCAGTGGTTCCGCTCCTATCTCAATGGCCGATTCCAGAAGGTGGTGCTAGGGGACTATGGCTCTGTGCCATGGCAGTTATGCCATGGAGTACGCAGGGATCCATTTTGTCCCCTTTGCTATTTAACATCTACATGAAACTGCTGGGAGAGGTCATTAGGAGTTGTGGACTGTGGAATCATCAGTACGCTGATGATACCCAGCTCTACCTCTCGTTCTCTACCAATCCAGGTGAGGCAGTGGCTGTACTGAACTGGTGCCTGGCCGAGGTAATGGGCTGGATGAGGGCCAATAAACTGAAACTCAAGCCAGACAAGACAGAGGTCTTGTTGGTAGGTGGATCGGGCTTCGGGGAAGGGGACCTTGACCTTGTCCTGAATGGGGTTGCACTCCCTCTTAGGGACAAGGTCCGCAGTTTGGGAGTGCTCCTCGACCCAGAGCTTTCACTTGAAGCTCAGGTGACAGTGGTGGCGAGGAGCGCTTTCTTTCAGCTTCGGCTGATCCATCAGCTGCATCCCTACCTGGAGAACGACTGCCTGGCGACAGTGACACACGCATTGGTAACTTCCTGACTAGACTTCTGCAATGCGCTCTACATGGGGCTGCCCTTGAAGATGGTCCAGATACTTCAATTGGTTCAAAATAGAGCTGCCAGGCTGCTGACGGGGACTGGGCGTTATGTTCACATGACTCCAGTCCTCCGTCAGCTTCACTGGCTCCCCATTGAAGTCCGGGCCCAATTCAAGGTGTTGGTTATCACCTATAAAGCCCTTATCGGCTTGGGTCCTGGTTACCTAAAGGAGCCCCTGCGTCCATACTTGCCCTCCCTCCCCTTGAGATCAGCAGATGAGGCCCTTCTCCGGGAACCCTCCGTGAGGGATATTAGGAGGGTAAGCACCCGGAGGAGGGCTTTCTCTGTGGTGGTGCCCAATCTATGGAATGCGCTTCCCAGAGAGGTCCGCCTGGCGCCATCGTTATTTGTGTTTCGGCGCCAGGACAAGATCTTTTTATTTAAACGTCATTTTATTTGTTAATATTATTTATTGATTTTATATCTTTGGCCAGGACGTTTCCAATTATATGGTTATTATATTGTTTTATTATATTGTTTATATTGTTATATGGTTGATATTGTATGTATTGTTGTGAGCCGCCCCGAGGCTTCGGCGAATGGGGTGGCATAGAAGTTCGCTAAATGAATGAATGAATGAATGAATGTCAGCCCTGCAAGATTTGTAATTCCCAAGCTGAAAATGACATTACTTATAAGACATCTCATTAGGGAGTTATTTCTGGGAAGTAGATAAGGAAGATCTCAAACTTGTATCCAAGTTTTCTCATGATTGTTTGATGCCATTTCAGAATGAAGACTTTTCAGCAGCACCCTGGTCTCCCATATAATGGAGATGAATATGGATCAGGAAATTATATGGAGTTAGAGTCTGGGTCAGGCCTTGAGTATGACTTGGATGATCTCAGTACTTCCAATCCCATCATCAGCCTACCAGATGAGAAGCTGAAGCTTAAATTAACAAAAGAAAATTTATTCTTCCAAGGGAACAGTTTGTAATTTCTGAGATCTTATTTCTTCCATGCCTTTTGTGTTTCATGACATGGTGATATTAGATGCAGGCAAAATGTTATGCAAACTATAAAACCAACCTTAAATGCCTTAATGTTTTGTGTGTGCTTTTTTTTAAAGTAAAAAATGTATTCAAAACTAGCTTTTCCTTCCTTTTTTAAAGATGCAGACTAACCTTCTAGAAACTTAGGCTCTCTCCTCAGCTGTAGGACAACAGAATTCGAAGCAACTGGCAATTTGTTCAAATGGAAGCTAAATTAGGAAAAAGGCAATTGATGGTAGTGAAGCAGCAATGCTAGATCAACTGTACCAAGTAATAGGATGCAAAGCACATTTCCTCCTGGCTGCTAACAGAGATGGTTCACGTTTTGTTTGGCTTTTGTGCTGCCCAAGGCAAGTCAGTAGGCATATGCCCCCTAATACTGGGTCATTCTGAAGTATTTTGTAGTACACCCTCATGTTTGCTTAGGTAATTGACCATGCCAGAAGCACTGCAAGGACCTTGAGTTCTGCATTTTTCTCAGTTGGCTGGGCAACTTTTGTTTGTAATGTGGAGCCTAGTAAGAATTTTGAAAATGAACAAATAAGCAGGATTTTGTGATGCTTGCATTTATTTAAAAAGTGGTACTTTGTCTCATAAATATTATGAGTACTATTAGTACTATTCTAATACTCCTGAAATTTATTTGTTTGCATTCTGAGTATCCACACTATTTCACATGCTTAAGTATCGTGTAGTATTTCAATTACATAACCTGGCTTGTGTTTGCAAATCTGCACATCTTTATTCATTTTAAGTAGATACAGCACTTATTTTTACAATATTTTAAGCTGCTTTCTCAATACCTGCATTTATTCTGCTATAATTCTATTAAAATTCAAGCTGCAACTAAAGACTCATTTGTTATTTGTTAAGGGTATAACCGTAAACCCACTTACCAGACAATAAGCTTTACTGAATACATTGGGACTCGCTTCTGCACGGACATGTATAAGGTTGCATGGTAAGTATTTGAAGTATGCTACCAGAAATGTGTCATTGACATGCCATCCAAACTTAGGACACTTGTGAAAAAAATGGAAATCTTCACATCTAAGATGCAATAAATCTAATGTTACAGATAATTCACAAACTGGAAAAGGTACCTAGATGAAATATATCTTCCAGAAACTGGGACGGATTAGTGAAGTTATGTGGATTTGTTGCTTGATTGGTTATTGTCAACCACAGCCCCTAGAAGACTTCCAATCAGTCTCTCTTTCTCTTGCAACTGAGTACACACAAACTTGCAATATGGTGATCCAAAAGCTGGCTCTTGAAGGGCTTTGCAGCCCAGGTCCTTCCAGATGACCATCAAAGAGCATCAGGTGACAGCAGCTGTAAGAAACAGCCCTGGCATCAGCACCTGGGCCTGCATGGACTGATACTAGTCATCACAGCATCCCTGTTTCAAATGTTAAAAACACTATTTGGTAGCCAGGGGACCTCCAGCTTGGCATGTGTGTGGTTACCAACACTTATGTTTAAAGGAAGATTGACTAGCCCAAAGCAATATAAATCCCTGTTTGTAATTCACCACTTTGTCTCAGTCTTGAAGAACTGCTCTGGCCTTGATCTCCCAATTCCCTTTCCTTGTGTAATTCTGGTGGTGGGTCCGTCTCTCTTCTTTGCTGATGTGAGTTATTCTGGGGAACAATCATTGTCCAATAAATGTGACTAAGTAAAGAGGCCATGCTGCTTCTGACTAAGCAGGAACCCCCAGCAGATGAAGAATTATACTGTACCAAACCAAGTCACATCTTGTTTGGCCAAATTAGATGTGGCACTTCACAGTTCACTGTAGAAAAACCCATCTTTACTGTGTTGCTACTACAGAGGACACAAGCCAGAA
The DNA here is from genome assembly GCF_004798865.1 of Varanus komodoensis. Classification (NCBI taxonomy): domain Eukaryota; kingdom Metazoa; phylum Chordata; class Lepidosauria; order Squamata; family Varanidae; genus Varanus; species Varanus komodoensis. The sequence continues at coordinate 16,630,986 of NW_025335317.1, forward strand.
TGAGACCACGACATGGAGGATGTAACCCTTTGCCCTGTGCTGTAGCCCAGTGGAAATGGCCTTTGGTGAGACTATTTGTACTGGGGAGAAAGCTCACTTTCCCTCCTTGATGCTAACAGCAGGTACAAAGGCCCCAATCCAATGGGGAGCAAAGCGTTACATTTCTCATGTTGTTTCTGATTTGGGGGATGGGGTGGAGGGGAAATGTGCTGATTATTGGTTAAAGAACAGGTTATTCAACACCAAACTAGGTGATAAAAGTTGCATCTAGTTTGTTCCCTTAGTCCAGGGGTCAGCAACCTTTAACACTCAAAGAGCCATTTGGACCCATTTCCCACAGAAAAGAAAACACCGGGAGCCGCAAAACCCTTTTGACATCTAAAATGAAGATAACACTGCATATATCGTTTTTTACCTTTATGCTATGTATAAAAATCTATAGTGTGTTGCATTTATGAAATCAATGAACTGCTACAGAGAAAACAATTTTTTATTTCTGCATGCAACAAAACATTTTGAACTCTGAAAAAAAAGACGCTGGGTTGAAAGTTACTTTCAAATAAAATACTCAATGTCTATCTGAGTCCTCCTCGTATTTTAAAATGTAAAAATGTTTTAAATAAATAAATAATTACGAAATAAAAAGCCGAACTTATATTATCCACCAGCAGCAAACCAAACATGCCACCTGCAGCAAACCAAAAATGCCATCTGCTTCTGTGTGCCCTCATCCTTTTATCACGTGGTGAAATATTGAACAAACATCCCTCTCCCAATGTAATAATGTTGCTGAAATTTTTATAAGAATCTTAAAACAAGGAAGTAGATCTATATCTTCATTATGATTTAGCTGCAGCTCTTGTTCAGTCACTAAAAACTGTTATTTTTAATCTTACATTATAAACTAGTAGGATTCCTTTCATATATTTTGAATAGAACAGCTTCCTGCAGAGTCAAAGTCAGTGCTAAAGGGCTGCATGCATTAAACAGCAAACCCCGTAAGTTCGTAAGCAGTAAAAGCAAATGAATCTACCCACATACCATTAAATGTTCGGTTTTCTTCAGAAACTTTGATTTATCCATGGTTGGTGGGGGGGTGGGGAAGGTCAATAAATCGGAGCTGGGTCACAGATATAGGTGTGTTTAGTGATTGATTAGCAGATAAACAGTCAAGTGATGTGAATTGTGACATGTCCCAAGCGCAGCTTTTAACATTTAGATGAAGGATATTACATTGGGACAAAGAGAATCCTTTCAGCAGCATTTCCTTTCGTGTAACATGAGAGCCTGGAGGAAGCTTGTTTAGCAGAGGAATGTAGCGATTCACTTAACTAGCTGATTTACTTAACTAGCTAGCACTGCATTCCCAGTGGAGCTTTGAGCAGATTGGAGGCTGTGCCGGCCGCGTGTTTTGAGCGAACGGAGCCGCAGCAGAGGGGTTCAAGAGCCACGTGCGGCTCCGGAGCCGTGGGGTTGCCAACCCCTGCCTTAGTCAATGGCTCTTGCAGTGCAAGGATTCTTTTGGGAAACATGATGAACTTGGTTGGTTTTGCTGCATGTTGTACAAACATACATTTATTTCTAGTATGTTCTGCTTGTATATGTAAGCAGAAAACAAGTATTACAGACATTGCAATTCTCCACTGCTCTTGGGAAAGTAAACCAGCTTTATTCCCAGATGTTTCTGCAGCACTTCTTCCCACAGTTGGGAATCGGAGGTTCTGACTGAAGCTAAAGATTCAGTTAAGAATTCTTTGATTTTTCTCATGTGGAAGCTTTAGTCACTACAAATACTTAGATTGGTATACAGATTTTTTTTCTCAAGAATTTTCTGTTGCTTCTTGTACAAACAGTAAGGCACAGATTCTTTCTCCTTGATTTTTAACGTTTTCTAACAAGGGTGCAGTTGCTATCTAAAACATAGGCTTAGAAGGGCTGTACCTCAGTAGTTTACATGCAATGAAGAAGGATTTGGACTCAGTCCTTGCCTGGCATTGCCAGATTAAGTTAGAAGAATCTCCTAAAACCCTGAGCTGGGGAGTCTTTTACAGACACTTGTGATGTTTTCAAAGAGAGGGTTCCTAGTGCAAGCAATCAGAAGGCACTGCTCCATCTTTTCCTCCATAATGGATTCTTTGACTTAAGGACCGATATAGGAACAATAAAAAAATAAAAGGATAAGTACAAGTTCTTGTGCTATCTGTGCATGTGTGTGCTTTCTCCTCAACCCTGGCTGATGGCAAGATAAGGCAGTTTATTTTGGATCATTGTTGTGCTTCCAATGTGTTGCCAAAGATGAGAACTTCAGCCCACATAACCCTCAGTGCAAACACCTCCCATTTCACTTTGATTCACATAATGGATGCACTGCTCAAGTCATATTATAGGATGCGAGCTCCATGTGTTTATCACCAGGTGTACACTGTGTTGTTTGTCACTGCACCAGGTTCAGAAACATAAAATACAAGACACCTGCTGGTGATGTAGAAATAGACTGGAGTAAAGATTCATTTTAAGAAAGTTATTACACAGCTTGATGTTGTAAGACATCATGCAGATTCGAAATGAAATTAATAGCTGCCAGCATTATTTCAGGACAGGGGGAAATAGATGGTTTAAATACAAGAACAGAATGTATCCTAATTTTACAAGCATGTTTACTCAAACAAATTCCTCCGTCATCAGTAGGTCTTGTTCTTAGGAATCTTTGTTTCTTGGTAAATGTCATATATATGTTACTTTAACATTTGTTGTTAGTCGCAAAGTCATGCCCGACCCATCACAACCCCATGGACAACATTCCTCCAGGCTCTCCTGTCCTCCACCATCCCTCGGAGTCCACCCAAGCTCATGCCCACTGCCCCACTGACTCCGTCCAGCCACCTCATCCTCTGCTGGGAACAATTTGCTGTCAATTCTTCCCAGCATCAGGGTTTTCTCCAGTGAGTTCTTCCTTCTCATTAGGTGGCCAAAGTATTTGAGTCTCTACTTTCACATACAACAAGAGAATTTATATTTTGTGTTAAATATTCTTATGAGGGGTACCAAACAAAAAAGCACGTACCTGACCAAGCAAGAAAGCAATTTCTAAGGCATAGCTTAGTGTATTGCAGCGAAGTTAACGAAGTCTTGTGGCACCTAAAAGACTAACAAAATTAATCTGGCACAAGCTTCCGTGGGCTCACTTCATTAGACGAACTGAATGTTACACATTTCGGATTTATATACAGTACCTATGGTCTTAACAGATATACTTGAAAGTCCCAGTGAACTCAGTAGGACATATTTCCAATATTTGATAACATACAGAGTAACGGGGGACGGACTTAGTCCCGCTGCTTCCTGCTTCACCTGTTTACACGTGTAGCGCCCTCTAGCGCCCTTTGCCCATCATAGCCGCCCCGTAAGCGACGCTCACCAGAGCGCCCTTACTCTTCCCCACCCCGCGGGAGGGGTGGTCACGTGCTGGGGGCGTGGAGTGAAGTGACGGCCTCTAAGGTCACATGACAGGGGTGCGGGCCGGGGTTGCTACTGTTGCTTGGGGAGGGGGGCCGCAGTCTGACTGACCATGGTAAGTGAGCGGCGGCCCGGTTTAGGGAGGGGGGTTGCGGGGAACCGTGAAGAGAACGGAAGCTGTTAGTGTTGTGTCGCTTCGCCGTTCCGAGGCCTGGAGAACCGTTGTAGTATGAGTGGCGCCGCCTTCCCACTCTTTTTCTTGCTTCCCCTAGTGAGGCGGGCCGGGCCTTGCAGGCTTTTGAGACGGGGAGGCTGAGTGAGACGTTGGCCGTTCCCATGGATACGGACACCTCTCCCTTCCTTCTAGGCCGTCGATCCCTCCCCTCTCTTTTGGGCGCGCGAGGGGCTTCTGTTCGATGGCACCCCCTCTTCCCTCCCTCCACGCGTTCGCCCGCCTTTCTCGGTGACGTTCGGGGAAGAAGCACGCGCACGCGCGGGGGGCTCTCACGCCGCGCTCGAGTTGTCGGCCTTCGGTCGCGCTCGTGGCTCGTCTCTGCTCACTACGAGCGCGAGCCAAGTGGGCTGGGAATGGGCCAGGAGCGGGGGTTCTAGTAGATGGGGTTTCCCTAGACCGATGATGTCTGTGTTGGGGGTCGACGTCTGAAGAAAAAAAACCCCACCGCTTTGGCTTCAAAGCCTTGGTCTGGACTGTTCCCTGCCTCTGGAATGTGGAGGGGAGGACTTGCACGTGCTTCGAAGCACGCTAATTTTACGTATTGCGAAATGATGTCATGAAAAATCCAACATGCTATCGTGGCTATTATCAGGGCTAGAACAACTCTTTTTACTAATACGAATGAAATACCTATATAAAAGGTGCACAAGGAATGTATCATGTTGTAAGCCGCCCCGAGGTTTCGGCAAGGGGCGGCATAGAAATGTTATAATAATAATAATAATAAAAATGTACAAGGACTGGAATGGCAGCGGGGCATTACTTTCTGGCTTTGTCTGCCTAACAGAATTTTCGTTTTCCTATGAATGATAATATACTTCAGTATCCACAAAGCTTACGCTGTAATAAACTTGTTAGCTCTTAAGGTGCTACAAGAGTCTTTGTTCGTTTTGCTGCGCTAGAGTAACACAGCTGCATGTGTGCAAAAATACAGTTTTTGTCCTTTTGCCCTGATGAGTTCCAAAGTTCTTCCTGGAAGCTGTAGTGGATCATACTTAATCAGCTTCAAGAGTATAAAAGGCTTTAGGGGACCATGGGATGCACTGAATTCTCAGCTCGTTGGAGACAGTTCTTTGACCCTGTTCTTGGGAATCAGTTCTCCTTTGCAGTCAACATAGAAGGAACCATACTGACTGATCTTGGAGCCTAAGGAGGCCAGGACACAAAGTATCCTGAGCCTTCTCCAGCCTGATTCTCTCCCCATCTGAGATGATGTCACTAGATTGTATTTTCACTAGACAGCCATTTTTGGCAAAGGACAAGGAGCAGGGAGCTGAAGATTTCCTCCACTGCTTCTACCACTCTGCACTGGATGAGTGGGAGCCTCTGAATTTGAGGGCTTCCGTTTATCTCTGAGATTGCAGTTTGTCATTTATCTGGCTTGGTGTGTAATAATAATAAAGTCAGCCATCCCCAACATTGTGACCTCCAGACGTGTTCGACTACTGCTTCCATAATCCCACAAGCAGCATAGCAGACTAAAGTATTATGGAAGTTGTAGTCTGATGCATCCAGAGGGTGCCATTTTGGAAACGGCTGTTATAAGATGCAGAAATAGTATTGTCAAGTCTTACATTCAAGGATTTCCTCAGAGTTCATTAGCCATAGAAATCTGTGGTATGTTTACTAAATAGCTAATCATACTAGAAGCACTTATTTTTCCACCATTGCTAGCCCTTTTTTCCAACAGAAATTTTATGCCTTTAACAACTACATGACATGCAAAAATGTTGCAGATGATATTCAAGAAGAGCATAGTTTGATCAGACCAAAAGCTTATGTAGTCCATCATCTTCTTGCCCAAATTGGCCAACTAGATGCTCAGAGGAAACCCACAACCAGGGCAGAAAGGCAGTAGCCCTTTATATTTCTATTATATAGCGATTGATATTCATGTTGCCTGTGAACCTGGAGGTATTGGATACAGCCATAAAGTGTATTAGCTATAGAGAGCCATATCCTCCTGTCAGTGGCCATCACCATATGTTTAGGAAATGAATTTAATAGCTGAACTCTGTACTGTATAATGCAGTTCCTATTCTCTGTCCTGAATCTCCCAAAATTCAATTTAATTGGATGATTCTGGAATTAGGAAAGAAAACCATATCCATGTTCTCTGCACTGTGCTCATTCTTTACAACTCTAGTAAAATTAACTTACTTGCCTTTTTCCTATGCTAAACAGCCAAAGTGTTGAAGTCTTTACCACACAGAGTTATCCCAGACCCCTGATCATTTTGGTTGCCCTTTTCTTTACCTTTTCTAGCTCTGTAATAGACTTTTGGAGGTGTGTCAACTACCTAGTATTCCTACTTATACCATATATTTGAATAACAGCATTACAATATTGATCATTTTATTTTTGCTCCTTTCGAATGATCCTAAAAGGGACATTACCATTTCCACAGCTGCAAAACTGTGTATTAATGTTTTAATTGAACTATCTGCCATAAGTCCAAGATCCATTTTTATAGTTCACCACCACTAGCGCAGAAATGAGGATGTTTTTGTTCCATTGCACATTCCTTTATACTTGCTAATACTGAACTTGCTGTTCTATTGTAAAGTTAAACCATTTAGCGAGATCCTTTTGGAATTGTTTGCAAAAACTTTTTATCCTTACCACTCTGAATAATTCGGTGACACCAGCAAATTTCTCCATCTTACTTACCCTCAGTCCCAGAACAATTGTGATAACAAGTAAGAATTGTAATACAGACCCAATGTCTTGCTTTATTTATTTATGTAGACTGTTGGTATAGCACTTGTGTACCACATCCAAGCAGATTCTGGGGTGAGGAACAGTGCAAAGGTAAAACAAGTATAACATTAAAAACAAGATAGCATTAAGACTATGGATGATCAGAAGGAAAGGCTTCCAAAACAAACTTGTTTTTAGAATGATGCTGAAAATAGCACAGTGTTGATACCTACCTGAACTCCCAAGGCAGGGAATTTCAAAGAAATAGGGTCACCACACCAAGAATCTCCTTGTGGCCTGCAGTGATGCCACGGGACCATGTGGAACTGGTAGGAGAGTGACTTCAGTGACCTGAGTGACCAGGCAGGTGGGTAAGGAAGAAGGTGCTCTCTAAGATATGCTGGTGACTGGTCTCAATTTGCTCAGGGCTTTGTGTACTGGTTCTAAAACTTTAAACCTGCTTCACCAAAGGAGTTGCACACTGGAAAGAGGCAATTCCCTGCAGCAGCTGAGCTGCAACTTTCTGCACTAGCTGCAACTTTCAGAGCAGCCTGAAAAGTAGCTCCAGATAAAATGTATTGCTGTAATCTAGTATTGAAGTTAACTAGCACCTGTTTCACTGTGGCCAAGCTATCTCAGTCCAGAGGCCATAGCTGTTGAACCAACTGTAGGTGGTAAAAGGCATTCTGAGCTGTTAATGTTATCTGGGACACCAACAACGGCAATAGATCTAGGATCCCAGATTATGAACCTGATCTTTCAGAGGAAATGCAATCCCTTATCTGGCTATAAACATATCTCTCAGTCTCAGGAACCACTCACAGAGCTTCTGTCTTGCCAGAATTCAGTTTCCGTTTATTGGCCATCATCCAGCTTGTCAATGAGTACAGCAGCCTGATTCAGTTGTCGCAGGATGATAGAATTGTGTGTCGTTAGTGTTCTCCTAGTATTTGGCTCCAAATCCTTCAATGACCACTCCCATTGGTTTCTTATACATATTAAACAATATTGTAGACAGAATGGAACCTATGGAGCCCCACAGTTCAATTGCCAGGAGTCTGAGGAACATTACTCTCTGAAATTGACTTAGCAGATAAGACAAGAATTGTTGAAACAACGGTGCCTCCAATACCTAACCCATAGAGTCAGTCTAGGAGGATATCAGCATGGATCAAAAGCTGATGAGAGATTGAGATTTGAGATTGAGAGGAATGGACAGGGTTGAACTCCCCATCCCTCTTAAAAGAAGTTAATCCATCAGGGCAATCACAGCTGCCTTGGTTCCATAACCAGGTCCACAGCCAGACTGAAATGGATCAAGATAATCAGTATCCTCCAGGAGTGCCAGCAGTGGCTCCACCACCACCCATTCAACTACATTACCTGAAAGAAGGCTTTTTACAATTGAGTAAAATCTCTTTGGATCCAGAGTGGGTTTTTTATATTAAGTTTTATTCAAAATAACCCTACAACAAAGAAAAACTAAAAACAACATCAATCATCAGAAACATTGGACCTGTCGGGTCAGCCCCCACATTTTTTTCCATTTGTGATAACTTAGAAATAAATCTATACGAAGTCCCGTTTCTCTAGCCAATGATAAAAAGAGTACCAAGTTTGATAGAAATCAGTACCTTCTTTCTTCTTCAGTGACAAAGTCAATCTATCCATTTCTGCACAGTCCAAGATCTTTTTTAGGATCAGTTCATCGGTGGGTGGTTCTTCACTTTTCCAGTGTTGAGCGAACGCAATCCTTGCTGCAGTAATTACATGTAAAATCAAGTACATTTCTTGTTTACTAATATCAACAGGTATAATGCCTAATAAGAAGACTTCAGGTTTAAAAGCTAGGGATTTTTATAGCATTTCCTCAAGCCATTTATGTATTTTAATCCAATATTTTTTCGCATTATCGCAAGTCCACCACATATGATAGAAAGTACCCAATTTATGTAAACATTTCCAACATCCATTTGACATATTTGGAAACATCTTAGCTAATCTATTTGGCAACATACCATCTATAAAACATTTTATACAGGTTTTCTTTATATGAAGTTGCTAATGTTACCTTAATATTTCTCTCCCACAGCTTTTGCCATTTCTCTAATTCAATATTATATCCAAAGTTTTGTGCCCACGTTATCATAGTTTCCTTAACCTGTTCATCTTCCATTCTCCTATCGAGTAAGAAATTATATAGTCTTTTAATCATTTTCTCATCGGATTTAAGCATCACCTGATCAAATGCTGTTAAAACTTTATAAAAGCCCCACATTTTATAGTCTTTAGCATATCTCGATTGTATCTGCACCTTATGCCACCAAGAAATATTAGATCCTTGTTCTTGTGTTTCTTGATTCAATTTCAATCCTCCATCATTATCCAAAATGTTGTTATATCTTATGATCCCTTCAAAGTTCAATGTATTTGGATATACAAGAGATTCCATAGGTGAAAGCCATCTTGGTAATTTATTATACAATTTTGTCTTTAACTTTTCCCACACTGACATTAATGATATTAAGTCCTAATATAGTGACTTAAAAAAGAGCCATGTAACTTAGCTTTTCATACCACATATAAGCATGCCAACCCATTTGCAAATCATGCCCTTCAAGATACAAGATTCTCTAATTTCTTAAAGTTATCCATTCTTTTAGCCACATTAAAACAGAAGCTTGATAGTACAGCATCCAATCAGGGAAACCAAAGCCCCCATTCTCTTCAGCCTCCTGAAGTATTTTTAGTTTAATTCTTGGTTTCTTCTTTCTCCATATAAATCTTGAGATTTGAAAATTGAAATCATCAAAAAAATTTCTATCAGTTTTTATGGGAATCATTTGGGATAGAAACAAAAGCTTTGGTAATACATTCATTTTGACTAGTGCTATTCTTCCCAGCAAGGATAATTGCAAATTAGCCCATTTTTCCAAATCACTCTTAATATCCTTAAATAGATTATCATAATTGTCTTCTTTCAGAGTGGTACACTTAGCTGTAAGATAAATTCCCAAATATTTAACCTTTTTAACAATCTGAAAGTCTACTTGTTCCACCAGAGTTTATCTGCTCCTGTGTGAGATTTTTTACTAACACTTTCATTTTTCTCTATTTATTTTCATCCCAGTAACCTTGCCATATTCTTCAATCCTTTGTAGGAGTTTAGGCATTGTTACTAAGGGTTCCTTCATTATGAAAACTAGGTCATCTGCAAATGCTTGCAATTTATAGCTTTAATCTCTGATTCTAGTACCTTTAATGTTGATATCGTCCCTGATATTTCTGTTTAACACTTCTAAGATCAATATAAACAACAGAGGTGAAAGTGGGCATCCTTGTCTTGTACCCTTTTGTATATCTATATTTGTAAATTCTCCATTGATTATAATCCTAGCAGACTGCTTTTGATAAATTCTTGATATTGCATTAATAAACTTTTCACCAAACTCCATTTGAGCTAGCTGTTGCTTCATAAATTGCCAGTTAACATTGTCAAAGGCCTTCTGTGTGTAAGGCTTGTGCCATTGGTTTTTCCGTATGTATCTCATAATACTCTAATGTCCAGGATAGTTCTCAAGTTGTTCCTCATTTGTCTTTTAGGTGAAAAACCATTTTGATCCGAGTGAATAAAGTCTGTTAGATACTTCTTCAATCTCAGAGTGGGTTTTTTAAAGGAATGGCTGCACTCTTCTCTAAGGACACCAGGAACCACATCTTCATGGAAAGATGCATTTACAACTTCATGTGCTCAACCTGGTTAGGCCCCTGGGCTAGCTTTTGTTAGCAGGAAGGGCAAGATCAAGAAAGCATATGGTCAGCTGCATTCTTCCACTGTAAAACATCCATTTTTTACAGGCTTGCTTCTTAATTACCGATCCATGATTACAGGATCTCATATTATCTCATGCTATACACTTGCATTTATTTGCCAAATTTATGCTCTTTGTCTCCTCATTTGGGCAAATTTTATTTTCTGAAAATGTACTTTAACATTTTCCTTGAAACATGCTGGCATCTTCTTTCGCATGATGGTACCTTCCCTGATCTATTGCATACATTCTAGCTGGGCTTGTGTTCATGTGCCTTTGACTAACTTCCAAGCATTTTGGAGAGATTTGTCACTCTTGACTTTCCCTTTCAACTTCCTTTTTACCATTCACCTCATGTTTGAGATGTTCTCTCTTTTGAAATCCAGTGTGACTTGACCTTTTTATGTGTACTAAGTTCCTGCTTATCATGCAACTGTTAGAAGCACAGGAACCCTGCCAGGTTGTTAGTTATGCATTTCACATTTTAGCTCTACATCTTAAACTCAATGTGTAAACGTCTCAGGCATTGTAAATGATGACATTCCTGGATAATTCCTTCAGTCTTCTTTGAGTCCAGGCTCTAAATCAAGAGTGGAAAACCTTGTGTCCTCCAGATGTTTAGAACTACAGCTTTCAGTAACTCTGGCCAGCATGGCCATGGATCACGCTTGCCTAATCTTGCTCTAAATGTATTTAGAAGTCATCCCATTCTGTATTTTATTATTTATTTATTTATTTAAAACATTTTTATGCCGCCCCCATCACAACAAAGCCTCGGGGTGGCTCACAACAAATTCTTTGTGGACAATGCAATAGAAATTGTATTAAATGGTTCTACGTGCATTTCTATCAGTTTTTTAAAAAATAGAAAAAAGCATGAGCTTTTGATATGCATACCTCTTTTCCTTGTTAAATGTTTTATTCTTCCCAGTAGGGCAGCATAGACAAGCATACTTTGTGTTTTTAATGTTTTTGCGTGTATTACTGATAGTTGATAATGTGATGTATTTGAGAATTTTAAAATGGAAACAAACCCTGGCAAGCCCAAAATGATTCAAAATGAGAAGACAGAACCAATGCCAGCTGTCACTAAGTGCTAGTTAGGCACTTTTAGGGAACCTGGCATCAGTGCTTTCTTGTAACCATGGCAAGAGCAGTGATTGTCTCCGAGCAGCTTGATTATTACACTGTACTTCAATATTTTGCAGGATTCTATTAAGACCATTGTTAACCTATAGCATGACCAAATCTGTCCTTAAATAGTGGTGACTTCTTTGATGGTGTGATGGGGCAGGGAGTATGGCAATAAGACCAGATAACTTGATTGTTTGAGTGATAGACATGGAATGTTGTCCTTTCCCCATTCTTCTCATTGTGGCCTTCAGGCAAAACCAGTTGCTATTTGTGGTTCTCTGTTGCAGTTTTAGTGCAGCTTTCCCCAACCTGGTACTTCTCCAGATGATTTGGACATCAACTCCTATCAACATATGGTGAATGAGCAAAAACATTGGGAGTTGTAGTCAAAATATCTAGAGGACACCAAGTTGGGAAATGATGTTTTAGTACGTATTGTTTTTCTTGTAGAAGTGCATATGTATAAATTGACTGAAATTATAAGTTATTTGTACCATTCTACACTTAAATGCTGTAACTAAATGATTTTCTATTTGTTTACAATGGTTATATGGTTACAAAAGTTATTAAATTTTTATAATTGTTGTGGGGTGCTATGCAGAGTGCTTCAGCTTGCTTCTCCTGATGAAAGATTTGTAGAATTTGATTTCTGTTTCTATATCAGACATACAAATGTAATGGAAACCATGTAGAGTTTTCCCTCAGTATTTAGTTTCTGCTATTTACCAATTCTTTGTGGCAATGGTGATTGTTCTTGATAAAGTTGTTTAGCGTATCCAAATTAATATGTTTTCTTTTTCTTTGCAGAGTTTTCTTGGAGGCTTGTTTGGTCCCATTTGTGAGATTGATGTTGTTCTTAATGATGCAGAATCACGAAAAACAGCTGAAATCAAAACAGAAGATGGTAAAATAGAAAAACATTATTTGTTCTATGATGGAGAATCTGTTTCAGGAAAGGTAAACTCAACATACACCCAGAAATCAGTATTTCATAGAACATGTTGGTCAGAAACAATATTAATGAGGTTTAAATTGTTTATCATCAGTTAAATGATTTATCATCAGTTAAATGATTTTATTTTGAGGTAAACCCAGAGGTACACAAGCAGATTTCTATTTGTGCAGGAGATGTTTCCCTTGCACTCCCACTCTTGTAATGCCCTACCCACACAGCCCAAATCTACTTCAGAGAGTCTGCCAACCCTTTAGATTTGATCTACCACTGTTGTCAAAATTAAGAAAGCAAGTTGAAATGTATACTATAGGTGAGGGACTGCCAGGGGTGGGGACTGATTAAGATGATCTGCCCTCAGAGACCAAAAACTCTGGATGGTTTGTGGGATATTCTGCTTGATATGGCTGATGGCTCTCTCAAATCCCTGGTTAATCTCTGGAATACAGAGATTTCCTAGATAGTTGACACTTTCAGTTGATGCCCTCTCTGTACTAGAGTTTGTACAGTTCCATGGTATGCACCATACCTGAGAGCAGCAAAACTCAGGAGACAGCCAGAGTGCAGATGGAGAAAAACTCTATTAGATGCAGTTGAGCTTTGATAAGTGCGTATAATCAGGTATTTTTGGGGGCAGCTAATAAATAATACATCTACATCTATTCAGCCTTCTGTTTGTCACCCAGTGGAGCTTTTTCGGGTCACCCAGGGCTTATTACATGCTGGACCCAAGGACATCTTGGATGCATCTGAGGCTCACTGTAATACATTTGATATGCACTACCAAGATAAAATCTCTTGTATCACCAGAACTTGGACTCCAGCATTATAACAGTTGAATCAAGTGAAGTGCCCAGAGCACAGTCCAGTCTAATATTAATGGATGAGTTTCAGTTGGTTAAGTTTGAGGATGTTAAGGTGTAACAATGTCTATACAAGATCCATGCTCCTGCTCACAGAGAGGACAGCCAACTGGGCCAGGGAAGTGACCAGTGCCTTAAAGAGGAACCCCTCTCTCAGTCTGGATGATCCAGATAATTTTAGGCCAGTAGCAAATGTTCCCTTCTTAGGCAAGGTCCCTGAGCAGATGTTGGTCAACCAGCTCCAGGCACTCTTGGATCCAGATATATCTGTCTCATCCATTTCAGTTGGGGCCCAGACTGAAACAGCTTGGGTCACTCTGTGTGATGACCTGTGCTGGGAGAGATGGAGGAGTATGACCCTGTCAGTACTCCTGGATCTCTCAGTGGCTTTTGATACCACCAGCCATGTTGTCTGTCTGAGATGACAGTTTGAATTGAATGTGGGGTGTACTGCATTGCACTGGTTCTATTCCTACTTGGAAGGTCAGCTCCACTAGGTAGTGCTTCAGAATATTGCTTGGCTCTGTTGATTTTCTGGTAAGGGGGTCTTCAGGGATTGGTCTTGTCCCTGATGCTGTTCGACATCTACATGAAAGCACTAAGTGGAGTTTTGGAGTGAGTCATCATCATATGCTGGTGACATGCAATTCTGTTTCTCCTTTTCACCCTCCGCAGATGAGGCTGTGCATGTACTAAACTGGTGCATGGCTGCAATATAGGGCTAGATAAGGGTTAACAAATGGAAGCTCACACCAGGCCAGACTGAGATGCTGCTGGTGGATGGTTCCTCTAACTGGATGGAGGGTGCGCAGCCTGTTCTCAATGGAGCATGTTTGTTGCTCGGGGGTTTTCCTTGACTCAGCTTTGTCATTTGAGGCTCAGGTGGCCTCAGTGCCATGCAGTGCCTTCTCCAGCTTCCACTGATGGTCCGTCTGCATCTGTCTGAATTGAATTAGTCTGACTTCAGTAATGTATGCACTGGCAGTCTCTAAATTAGATTACTACAATGTGCTTTATTTGAGCCTGCCCTTGAAGCCAATTTGGAAGCTGCAGCTTGTGCAAAATGCAGCAGTTGGATTAAGAAATGGATCCAGAGGGTCCAGACATATAACTTCCATCCTGGCCCACTTATATCGGATGCCTATATGATTCCATGGCCATTCAGGGTGTTGGTCTTAATCTGTAAATCCCTTCAGGGTTTGGGTCCACAATACCTGATGGAATGCTTCTTCCAGCTACAATCTACACTCAATATCTGTGCCCTTCCTCTAGATTCCACCTCTGTATGGTGGTATCTGGAGGAAGGCTTGATTGGTGCTGACAAGAAAGTGGGCCTTCTCTGTGATAGCCCTCACATTTTGTAATGTTCTTTCCACTGAGGCCTGCCTGGCACCAACTTTACTATCTTTTTGGCATCAAGTTAAAACTACTCTCTTCGCTAAGGCATTTACCAACTCCAAATAATGCATGTGGGTGGTGGGAGGGTATTGCCAGATGTTTTTCTGCAGGAAAACCAGTTTTGGACTGGTTTTAGCTGTAGTTTTCATTTTTAATGCAATTTGATCCCATTTTATGGTTGTTTTATTCTATATTGTATTTTATTGTATTTATTACTGTTGTTCACAGGCCAAAGAGTTTCTAGTATGCATGTTTAACAGGAAATGCCCTATGACTCTCAGAATTGTCCAGCCAGTTGTATTTTTTCAGTCTAAACAGGCACAGGATTCTGTCCTAGCCTCCTTTTTTATTACCTAGTATTTCATTCAATACTGGAATAGGAAATAATATAGTCAACCTAAATATTTTTATTATCTGAGCTTTTGTAATTGGATAGTACCATATTAAACATACATGGTGTTTATGTTATTTGTAATTAGATACTAATTGTGTACTATTGTTTTGCTAATTAAAAAGGTTGGGTTGAGTATTACAATCTTCAAGGAGATAAAAACATTATGTTCTTTTTATGTAGAATATTGTACAGTTGTTTGAAATGAATTGTACCTAATACATTTTCTGGTGGACTGGTCCACAAGCTTGTCTTTAGAGGACTTTAGGTGCCATATTTGGTTTTGATGTGGAAAGGAGATAATAGTCTTTTAAGGACTCTGGAAATGATACCAATCTGATATCAGATGTTGCTGCAAATGTTGCTACCTTCGATTATGGGTAGTATTGAAATGTAATAAATAATAACAGTAACATAGGTTATATTTAGCATGTGCTATTTTTGCAACAGTAATAGTTGAAACATTTCCTTTAAGACAATGCCTGTAACACTTGCAAATGGCTAAGAGAGATTTGGCATAGTAAGGCTCTAATGTGCACAAGGAGATTTTTTTAAGTTTTAGAGCTATCCCATTTTCTTCTGCATCAGGGAATTCTCCATGGGTTCATTAGCTACTGGGGGTGTGAGCATTCCCTGACCTGAAGAACAATAACTGTGTGCACCTCAAGACATCGGATCAGGACATCTGTATTCTTCTATCCTGTTACTCCTCATCACCCTGTTCAGATGTTAGATGGGGTGGGGAAAGCATGCCATATTTATCTTTTGGACTCTGAAATGTTTGTCCTTTTCTATACACGGTCGTGCAGTCATTACTAAATAGTTACTTCACCTGTTTCTCTTCCCACAGTTATGAGCTTCTTATATCTATGTAACTTTTGTAAATGTGGGTAGGGAGAAGTGTTGTTTGCTTCCGGCAAGAGCCTAACTGTTTTTCTTGTGGAAGAACTTTGAACTGGAGTTGGAAGGAATAAAAAGTCATCTTACCTAGTCTAGCATTAGAACATAGAACAGGTAAAGACAATGAATCTGTAAAATGATTGGGTTTATCTGCTTTATCTGTCACAATTTTTCCTTCCCTGTTGGGATTTGTTGTTTTTAAACTATTGTCAGGTGTTCCGTGCCACAAATGTGATAGAAATGCATGGTATATATAGTTCTAAGAATCAGTCCTTGTGTAGAAAAGTACTGTACACCCATGCAAAGAAGTGTTTCATCAGTGCCTTGGTTTTTGCAGGTGAATCTAGTCTTTAAACAACACGGCAAGAGGTTAGAGCACCAAGGAATTCGAATTGAATTCGTAGGACAAATCGGTGAGCTACAGAAGTGTAATTGAGCATACTTTTAACTTAAATGCATATACCCATGAGTTATCAACATCACAGCCTGGAGTGATCACTAGGGCTGTCAAGATAATTGAATAGGAAGTATGTTGAATATGTATTTGAAATAATAGCACTTGAGATGGAGAAAAAACAGTGGGGAGTGTAGTTTGTTTTGTCAAGCAGCACTTAGAAGATTATTATTATGTTGGTCTTGAGATACAGTAAGTAAAGATAATACTATTTATTGAAGTAGATTCCCTGCAGCTTTAACATTTATTCATACAGCTTGTACATTCTGTTTCACCCGTAAAAGTTCAGTAAAATATTTCTGCCTACAATATGAGAAATGCAAATTACATTTTGGAAAAAAAAGTTATGTTAGATTGCCTTCAAGTTCTTGAGTTACTGCTTATAGATGGTTGTTAGTTGTATTTTCTAGTTGAATGGAAAGGCCTTGCAGTGTACCTGACATAGTGGCCAAGTTTTAATAAGCCAGGATCTGTCAGCATATTTACATATGCTGCCTGATCACTAGTGCTTGGCTTCACCTGGAAGCAGCAATGGGGAGCTACCTTTGAGTAAGAGGGCAGATAATCCCCACCCACTCCTTTGGCAAGAGATGTGACTTTACTGAGTGTGGACTTCCTCTGATTGGGAAAGGTCTGCCTGCAGCAAAAGTACCTTAACTGAGGCTGGGTTCTCCTAATGCTTTACTCTCTCTCTCCAAATGAGCTGAATCATAAACTATGATTTGTTGTTGGTTTATGATGCTGGCTCGTTTTGGAGATGACAAGCTAGAGTTTTCAATAAACAAACCATAGATGGGCCATTAGTTGTTTACTTGCTGTTGCTTTCAGGATAACCTGAGCAGGAGTGCTAAGGCAAGTTATGTAGGTTTGCTGTTTGTACATGATAAATTCAAGATCTTCTGTAACCCTGGCTTGTCATGTGTCTGAACAGAGCCACAGAAAGATTATTGAAGAAAGTCATGCTGCAAAATACTACATTTACCATTCAAAGTCTTTTTTTAAAGTATTCGTGTTACTTCTAGCAACATTGGATTTCTTATTTGTTTCCCTTGATACTTACAGCTATCCAAGTGTCAAGCCATTAAAACACTATTCTTCAGGAAAGCTTCTCTTATGTTGTCTTTCTCACTGTATTTTTTAATTTTGCAGAACTTTTCAATGATAAGAGCAATACTCATGAATTTGTAAATCTAGTGAAAGAACTGGCCTTACCTGGTGAATTAACACAAAGTAGAAGTTATGACTTCGAATTTATGCAAGTTGAGAAGCCATATGAATCCTACATCGGTGCCAATGTCAGATTGAGGTATGAAAACTGACAAGTACTTTTTCTTTATCTATTGTTACAGCAGTCCTATGTAAGCTGTAGTAGATAGTGGTATGCATAGATTTTTTTTAAAAAAAGAGTAGGTTGAATCAAAAGTGACCTCTCATTTGTGGAAGGGAGTTTGACCCAACAGAGCAGAAAAAATGGAATGTGATTTTTGTCAGTTTACCCCTGTAGCCACTTGCATTTTTAGAAAACTCGTTAGGAAGGTTGGGACTGCAGGGACAATACCATGCTGGAAAAACATTACTGATGGAGGACTATCAGTTTCTGTCATTCATACTTATTTATTTGCTGCAATGTTAAATAGAAGCAATATATACAAAATCTGTTGTGATAGAGGAAAAAAATCCCAAAGAAAAAAATGAGTGATCCTGACTTTCTGCATGAAATTATTGTCACAGTAACAAAACTAGATACTTTTAAAAGGCTTTAGGTGCTTTGTATTTTCAAACACTTATTTACCTTAATGGTAAATATTTTCCACACACAGCTTGTAATTTATTCTGTGCATCTTTTAAAAATAGTAAGCGATGCATCTGGAAGTTAAGTGCAAATGGAGTCACAAAATATTTTTCACTCTGCTTAAAGATCTGTAGCAATGCTGAATGAATAGAACTTTGAATAGCAATTTCCCATGCTTTGGGAATGTAACTAACGCCTATGAACGTCTTAATAGTGGCTTTGTAACAAAATAGGTAGAATTATGAACTGATTAGTTAACATAGCTTTAATATAATGTTCTGGTATTAGCTACCCTTTATGTGTTTGTCTATACCATTCATGTAATTCTGTTGTAGGTACTTCCTTAAGGTGACAATAGTAAGAAGATTGTCAGACTTGGTAAAAGAGTATGACCTTATTGTTCACCAGCTTGCAACTTACCCAGATGTTAACAACTCTATTAAAATGGAAGTTGGCATTGAAGATTGTCTGCACATAGAATTCGAATACAACAAATCCAAGTATGTATGACTCTGAATAAGCAAAACGTTTGACCTTGAAAACTGCAACCAGGAAAGATCTGTTTGATGAAAATACAGCACATAGCAATGATTACCACATGATTGTTTATGGTCTGTAAATAGGGATATGTAAGTCTGCATGGTTCTCTAAGCTTGTTGCAATCAGAAGGATTGCTGTTGTCTTGAAGCAGCTTTTCATATGGTTTTTGCAGTTTTTCAGTTGTCCAGAATAAAGACAAGTCTAAGCATGCAGAAGAATAAGGTGGTAAAGTCCTGAGTGTGATAAAACAGACTTAGAACAGCAGGTGGGAAAAATCTCATTTTATATTGTTCTCTGTTGTAAAGAAAACTGGACTAGAAAACAGAAAAATAGCACAGCAGAGAGTATACCAAGCTACCATCTTTTCCCCTGATGTACTTGTTCAGGAGGAGGAGACTTTTACAGGAACAGCATTCAGAAACTAATTCTAGAAATGTTTTAAATACATACATACATACATACATACATACATACATATATACCTGCAGCTTAGAATAGTAGTCTTGCCATCTCAGGTAAATGGGAAGAGTGATCCACCTCTCATCACTGAAGCTCAGTCTGTGGGTATGTACAGTAGTTTTGCCCATATTTTGGAACACCTTTTCCTGAGAGACAGAGTCCACCCGATGACATGTAAATTCTAGATGAAGGTCATTCTTTTTTAGTGGGCTCAAGGCCTCATTTCTAAACTCTGGTCAGAATTACTTATTTGGTGGATGGGTTTCTGGGCTTCGTTCTATCTTATTTCAGTTTTAAATTACACTGACTATATTCCTGTTTATCTATGATGAAACAGTGAGGTGTAGATCTTTGTAAAGTGCAGAGGAAGCCTAGGTCTTTTGCTTGCCTAGGGCTTTTTGTGCCAGCTGGTTAAGCAGAAAACAAGGGATCTCTGCTGCTCTCTGATGATATTAATATGTGGAGCCCTCTTGCTTATCTTTGGTACATATCTGTCTATTTAGTAGAGGCCTCTACTTCACTGCCAGTATTTATCCTTTAGCATGTTTGGATATGGTTTTACAGTGGCTCTTGAAAATATTCTGCTTCATTGGGGAATATAACTTTTTGTTGCTGCAAACTTTCAGTGGTGGGATTGTCCTTCAGTGAAATGAGAAAACCAGTTCAGTAGAAAAGCAATGAAAATACAAATATGTACCATAAAATTTTCTAAAATAGTTAATATGTCTAAATTCTAATATTTATAAGCCCTATTTCTTTGGTTTAAGGTATCATTTAAAAGATGTGATTGTTGGAAAAATATACTTCCTCTTAGTAAGAATAAAAATTCAGCATATGGAGTTACAACTCATCAAAAAGGAGATCACTGGAATTGGTAAGATAATAAAAAGGAAAAGGCTGTCAGTCTGATGAATGATTTTATTTTTAATTTGGGATGTTCTAAATCTATTTTTTCTATTTTTTTTATAATATTCTGTGGTACAGCATTGTGTCTGAACGTTTTATGGTTATCTTATGAAAAGTGAGTGTGATTTTAAAATTAACTACATGTAGTGACTAGATCTTATTTGCAGAACTAATTCAAAGTGGCCTTTGCATTGTTTCTGTAATTCAGGTTCTGGAATCCTTTGCTTCCACTTTTATCTATATCTGTGTATACTCACACTTTTATCTATATCTGTGTATAGCTTTTGATGATCAGCCATTGTTTTACTATCTTGAATGTACAGGGAGAGATGGAAAACCCTATTGTACAGTAATGTTGCATTTTAAAATGTAGCAAAGTTTCAGAATTATATAGCATGAAGGTACTGATGGCAGATGAAGGGGTCATAATGGCAGTAAAATACTGAAATCTGTTTAGATGGAAAATGGGGTGGTACCTGTTGCTTTAGTAAATTAATGTACATTTGATTGCCACTGTTTTAATGTAGCTTAGAATAGTCCTGGGGATATGAAATGTACAAATAACTTGTTAACTACCACCAATAGGAACTGTCTTTTAAAAGTTAGGAGCAAATGCTTATTTTCTGGTTATCTGTGCAATCACATAGACAAGAATGTTTGGTCAAGATTTGATTACTGTGGGCTTCTGGCCCACAAAAATATATACAAGTAAAAATGAATAGCCTGATAATTGTTTAACCAGGGCCCAGTACCACAACAGAGACGGAGACTATTGCAAAGTATGAAATAATGGATGGTGCACCAGTTAAAGGTGAGTCAGTGCATGCCAATATCTGTGGATTATTTTTATGCTAAAATGGAGGCAATTTCTTTAAAATGAATTATTTAAAATGAATTTATTTTTGTTTAATAGAGAATAGGATCATCTTGAACTCTAAATTGATACATATTGGAGATCTACAGCACTAAAGCAAGTAGGAGCTCATAATTCTAAGATTGCTTCTAAGACCACTTAATGAAAGCTCTTAATACAAATAGCATTTGTGAATATATACCTTCCTCCTGTGAAATTAACAGTGCCACAAAGATGCTTATTTTGTAAACTTTTGGTTACATACAGGTTACTCTACTCCCATGTTTTCTAAAATAAGCAACTATTTACCATGGAAAAGCCTATTTAAAAGATAGAGCCTTGTGCTGAGATCTGATGTGAGTGGTTTAAAATAGGAATTCTCCTCTTTTCTTGAAATTGTCCTTTAAAAATTCAGTTGCCTCTGAAAAAGAGCCTTTGCAAAACTATTTGAGAGCCCTCAAAACATTAATTGCCAGGATCTAGTCTAATCTGTTAAGGATTCCTTGTTATCAGCGAAACTAACTCAGACTTCTTTTTGTTTAAGGTGAATCTATTCCCATCAGACTCTTCTTAGCAGGCTATGATCCCACTCCTACAATGAGAGATGTGAATAAAAAGTTTTCTGTAAGATACTTCTTGAACTTAGTGTTAGTAGATGAAGAAGATAGACGGTACTTCAAGCAACAGGTATAAGCTTCTGCAGACTGGGCTAATATTATAAGGATTTATTTATTTTTGGTATTTTTTTCCTGTTAAAAATATTAAGGGGAGTTTGCAAGTATGAATGCTACAACCCAATAAAATATTCATTATGACTCTAAACATATTCTGCTAAAATAGCTATAATAAATCAGAATACTGGTAAAAACCTATCAAAGCCTATTGCCTGCTAAAGAGAAGGCTTAATGACATAATGTTTGCACACAATGGCTGTATTCATGTCTAATTTCAAGCCATTGCAGGAATATCTTGTGCTTACCAGTAAACATGGTGAACAGTGGTACATTTGGTTATTTTGAATCCCCTTGAAAAACCAATGCTTTGTTCAAAGGTTTCTGTGCTTCAACATTTCTTATTGTTACATGTGAACACATTTACAATGTTTTCTTGTCAATTTGCTTAAAACATGTTTCAAGCAATATAAAAGTACCTTTCCTGTTTTTCTGTTAAAGGAAAACTTTTACACTAAGCAACAGACTTGCCTGGACTGCTTGTTTAAGAATGTATTTAACTGCTGTTTTCAAATGTGGTGGAGGGGGTTTAATTGTAATATTTGGTTTGAAGCCACCTTTTAATGTTTTGGTAAGGAAGTAATCTTGTACAAATTGTTGCTAGTTGGATATATTTTATATAAAAACAATTAAATGCTGTAAATTAAAGAAACTTCATTTCATAAAGTAACACGCTTTTGTGCAAAAAAGAGAGCAAGCTTGACTCAGTTTTTAGTACAGCTGCTTCAGTCTCAAGTCTCTAAAATCTGTATTTTCTCCTGTTTTTAAATAGGAGATCATTCTTTGGAGGAAAGCTCCTGAGAAACTAAGAAAACAACGAACCAACTTTCACCAGCGGTTTGAAAGTCCAGAACCACAGGCATCTGCAGAGCAGCCTGAAATGTGAACTGGGTATAAGGGGTGAAAGAACTGTTGATAGATCAGCAGGTTAAAGGTGGCAACAGCCTGTAGGGAAGAAGGCCAAAATTCACATTACAACAGTCTTCCTCATCTTACAGTGCTGCATTTCCCACATTACTAAAACATTCTTCAAATAAACATTCAAGCGTGTATATACATTTAAAAAAGTGCTTTCTCAAACACTGGAACTTTCTTAAGCTATTTTATACTGCACATTTTACTTTTGTCTGGTGTGATGCACTCAGATATGCATAAAGCTTAAAAAGTCTAGTTATGTGTTTCCATGCATGTAGGCTGGTACATTTAAGTTTTGCTTATCATTGATGATAGACTAAAGCATTTCCTCTTCCTACACCATATTTCATACATACATATCATACATACTTCCTCAATGTCTGTTTTCTGTATCCTTGGAAACTTATTAAAATATGATGTACTAAAATGACAGATTCAGGGTTTATGATGAGGTTTCCCTGAAAATCAGTGCTTACCCCAGGGAAGTAGGTGATATGTACAAAATGTTACATACTTGAGATAGGTCTGTGACCATACTATTGTTTTAAGAACCCCTTACCTTTCTAAGGAATGTGCATAAGCAAGCTTCTTTCTGAAATTAGCTTTATAAAGAGGGTGGCTGCTCTTCTCTTTTTTCTTGTTAGCTCCTCCATCCAAACTCTATTATCAGGTTCCAATGTCCCTGAAGGCTCATATGCCCGGTGTTAAAATATTAAATTCTCCTATTCAATCCTGTTTTGATGGAGGGGGTATATGAGAGAAAAAATTTTAATATAGCTTTTACTGGTTACACTGTTGAAATCTGGGTCACATGCACAAAAAATAATTTTGCACTTTCACCATCATCCTTGAGACATCCCCCAGATATGGAAAAACATCCATTTTCCACTGTCAGGAAATCTATGCTTGGAAAAAGGTGTATTGAGTCCCAATGAGGTGTTAGAATTCTGTGTAGTAAAAGAACTTCTATTTTGTCTTTATTCTGTCACTGAATGAATTTTGTGTCATTGGACAAACCTTGTTAGTCTCCATTTGATCATAAATAAGCATGTAGCTTTCAGAAAACACACTTTTTGCTTTGGGCACAGCATGGAACCTGCTGAATAGAAGGCAACTTGCATTTATATTTCACTTGGCCTATCTACCAAGAATGTCTCTAAACTTCAGTGCAAGTGTTATTGGTTACCTTACTTTATGAGTAAGCAAAATTACTAAATTATACTTCTGTAAGAACTGTTTTATTATTATGGCACTTTGATAAAGCAGTCAGAGATGCTATGTGCTGGGATATTTCTCTTAATATGGATGTCTATGAGTGAGAGAAGTTAATTCCCTCATGTAAGTGCCTGTTCAGAACTTCAAACAAAAATGCCAAATATTTTCATGGACACTTGCATGCTGCAATCTGAAAACTATTCCAAGAAATTTTGAAAACTGATTGTATTTAACCAGCCTCAAATTGTGCAACTGTGTATAATAGATATAATGAACTGCTATTTGAATTATTAAAAAATAGCTGTATTCTCACTAAAATACCTTGAATGTCTTTAATCAGATGCTGTGCTATATAGTGAGGCTTTCAGTTCTGGCCACTCATAGAATTATTAGGTAACTTGAAGTCAGGATTGAAATATCCTAAATAGTATCTAATCTATTTTTGGGGAGAAGAGGTTTTACTGTCATCTCACAAGTTCAGACATTATTACTCTTGAGGGTGGGAAGTTGTTATTTTTAATGGATTGGATGCCAAGCTTTGTGCATGGATACCTTCTTATGGGGATTAGATACTTCCAACAGATTAGCATAGATCAGTTTTTCCCATATTGACCTCTTGTATTTATCTCATGTTGTACTGTATGTGCATGCTGATCCCCATTTGTTTCACTGTACATACATACATTTGCAGAGGCTAGCTCCTCTTAGGGCTATCGGGACTCTTGATCAGAACAATTATGGAATTCTGAATTGGGGCATTTTTTGAACCTAAATGATTTGTAGCTTAAGTAATTTAGTGATATCTTGACAAATACATTGCTGTACTTCCTAAATTTTAGCATGTGGGTGATGTGCTATTAATTTTTACTAATTTAGTCACAAACCTAATTTGACTACTAGACTAAGCCTAAACATGTTTAATTAATTCAACTTAAGTATGGGGTGGAAGCTGCGGGGTGGGGGGTGTTCAGGTTTTTATTCCAGGTATTTTGTTTTGGTTTCCATTTTTTCAAGTATTTAAAAACAATCCAGTCTCTTTTACATGCTGATGCAGAAAGATTGTCTACCTCAAAGATGCTCCAAGTCCAGCAGTCTTCGAAGTAATCCTAGTAATAAACAGCTTGCTAGCAACTAGTTCACGTTACAGGATGGTTTCTAGCACCAGCGCTGATGGCTGGACCACTCTACTGATATTTTCCTACATATACTATGACCAACGAGGTGTTGTTTAACCCTTAAGGATGGATGTGGGGGTTTCTTAAGGACATGGACTTTCCATCGCATATCCCTTACTTTTGGCAGTAAGCCTATTTACCCGATGGAGTTTTTTTAAACAGTAGCTTCTGTGCTTTGGCGGACCCTGTGTGTTTTTTCTCTCATTTAATGGTTGGTGTGGGACAAGACGCCTGATGTTTCTTCACGATGGGACGTGGACAGAAGGAGCGGTATACTGAATTTGTATTTAAGGGATGGAATGAATGAGAGGGCGGAGGACTTCATTGTCTAATATGCATCTATAAATGCTGCCTGAGGCTAGTGGAAGAGGCTTAGTACAGCGGGCAGAGGAAGCACTTGCTACAGCGTGATCTAAACGCACGTGGTCGCCTTGCAATAGACTTCACAGCAATTGGTTGACGTTGGCACCGCCTGAGGGGTTTTCTTCGCCAGGAGGCGGGCGGAGACATTAGTGTAGCTCCAACCAGGTGCATTTTCAGCGCTCCGCTTTTTCAGGCACTTTATTAGCCTTCCCCGGGAACTCGGGACGCCCGGCGATGACGACATAGCGGAGCGCCAGCGGCTTCGAGGCACCGCAATGATCGCGTCGATGTCTGCGGGCTGCTGCGCGCGGCTGCTTTCCCGGATCCCGGCGGGCCGGCTCCTCTGCGGCGGCGCCGTCGCTCTTCGGAGTCGGCGTGCCGGCCTCAGCCAGGCACCCTTCTCTCTCGCTACGACGAGAACCTCCTCCGCTTCCTCAAACGGAGATGGAGGCGGCGGCGGCACGGGCGTTAAAGCCCCGGACACTTCCCTCTTCGTGCCGGTCCAGGTGTCTCCTCCGGAGCCTGGCCCGGAGGGAGATGTGGGCGCCGAGCTGACGCGCCCGCTCGACAAGAGTAAGCGCGCGGACTGTGTGCAGGGAGAAGGGGAGGGGAGGAGACGCGCTGGGAGTCCCCTGTTCAGCGCCGTTTCGCGCTTGTCCTTTTGCTCTTGACTGCGCCTTCCTCGCCCCAGGGGCTCGTGCTTATCGGTGGGATGGTTGATAAGAGACTGAGGAGGGGGTCGTGAGAGGGTTGGCCCGGCACATGGACGGGGTCAGTGAATTAATTGCGCCTTCCCGATAACCTAATCCCTAAAACTCAAGCGGATTGGCTCGGCTACGGTGGCGTTGAGAGTGATGACACCAGGTCTGAGCTCTGTATAGCTGATGCTTTAGAACTAATCAGATTGCTTTCCCCTGGTGTTCTTCTGTTCTGGTGGCAAGCTATTAGTAGGTTGTAATTTCTGTGTGAAAAACAAGACATGGAAAATAAATACCAATTTAAAGTTAAAAAGCAATTTTTTGTAGGGTACTGGGGAAGAAACTAGAGGCAACTGATCGCAGTTTTCTAGCTGGGCCCTTTTGTTTTTGATGGAAATATCCCTTCTCTTAGTCAAATAATCTCTCAAGCTTTCTCACAGCAGTTAAGTCAGTATAGCACAATCAATTGGTGCTCAACACAGAAATTAAATATTTGATGCCTGTCAACAAAATTGGCACCCTGAAGTCTCCCCAGAGATGGCATCCCACAGCCCAGGCTCTGTTACAGTGAACGTCATATCCCTGTTCTCTTGTTATCTGTCCAATTTCTGATGGAGTATTTTTGGAGGTCTCAGTGGGCCTTCAGACTCAGTGGGAGTCTGAAGATAAAGATTTACAATACTTGAATTTGTATGGAAAAGAATAAGGTTCCATATATATTTAGTTGTGTTTGTGTGCTTTTTTGGAAACTGTCAATCTGTCTCATGAGGGAATCTTTCAAAAAGTGCATACATTCCACACTTTCATCTATTAGTGATCCCATATCAGTGAAGTTCTTGTGTATTTCCAGAAACCTTAACAGATGATACCATTGTGTTTATACTCCTTATATTAATTTAGTAAATTAAATACCATGAAGGTAAATATTGCAAAGATTGTCATTTTTCAAAGCAGGTATAAAGGATCTAGATATTTCTTGATCAAATACGTGAAAGGTGTAGAATAAACAAATGTGTTAAACCAGTTGGCATGACAGCATCTGTATTTTATCTTCTAGGTGAAGCACTGAAAGTATTAAATAAATTTTACAAGAGGAAAGAAGTACAAAGACTGGGAGCAGAAAATGGACTAGATGGTAGGAAATACATGGTTTGGGGGCAAACTGTTACTAGATGTTTACATGCCTTGAGAGAAGCACACGTCTAGATTTTATCTCTTTTTTAATGTTAAAACTTTCTAGGCAAATCCTGCTTCTAAAGCTGGTTATTTGAGACCAACAGTTTATTTGAATATCAGTTTCTAATAGTATGTTCAAATTATCAGGCATCTGAACTGATTTGAAATCTTTTGAGTATTTCAGTGACCACAGTCCTTGGCATGTAACTACCGCACACTAAATGTTGTTTAATTGTTGTTTCCTTTAAAAAGACTTCGTGCAATGCAACCTATATACTCAGAAGTAAGCCCCATTACATGCAATGGAACTTGTGTAAGTGTATCTAGAATTGCAGCCTTAGTCTACTGTTACTAGATTTTAATCAATATTTTAGGCAATTAAACTACTACACGCAATAATAAAATTAGATTGTTTGGATTTTTTCCCTTTCCAGGTCGTCTTTTTCATCAAGCATTTGTAAACTTTAGGAAATACATTATGGAGTCTAATTATTTGAGTCCTGATATACACATTATTCTAAATGATATATGCTGCAATGCAGGCAAGTATATGGGACATCCACTTATTTTATATTTATACTTTTTAAAAGTCCCTTATATAGCATTGGAAATGTTGTTTATAAAGATCTTGTAGCATCTTTGTTGGTATTGCATAGGGGCTGGAAAGGTTTTGTTTAATTAATTTCTTAACTGTGTTCCTGTAGAGATTTGGCCCACTCCTACTGTAAAACAGCTTTTCAATTCTGATTCAGAAGTGGGGGTGGGAGAGAAGTTGGAATTCACAGCTCAAATGGAGACTGGACCCAGAGATAAACCAGACAGTCTCTGTGAATAAGACAGTTTCAGGTTAAGTGGGATAGTAAGCAAGCCAAGTTGGGTAGGGGTGAACTTAACATCATTGCTCCAATCATACAGTTGGATTAAGAGGGCAAATGAACCAAACCACATCAGATATTTGCTGTGATTGGCCCCTGAGCAGCATGATCACCTTGTTCCTCAAAAGGCATTTTGGTTTTTTTTTGTTTTTTTTTTTTTTTGTGGGGGGAGTATAAATGCCAGGTTAAGAGCACTCAAGTTTTCTTGTGAAAGCACAGCAATTAAGAACTGGCTTCCCAGGTAATTTGTTAAGTGTACACTCCTATGGCATTGTCAGTGGTGGGAGAGTAGCAAATTTTTTTGCAGCTCTGAGATCCTTCAGTCTTTCCCTTCAAAGGCTAAGCCCCTGCCCTGTTTCCCCTCACAGTGGCATAGAAATAACCATGCCAGCTGCCTCCCCTGAGGTTGTAAATCCCCCCCAGGGGGGAGAAAAGGAGCATGCTGGGGAGTGGGCATCCCACTTTCCTTACCTCTCCCTGCCCACTTTATCTAGAGGGCTGAAAATAGGTGTTCAGAGGAAAATCAAGTGGAGATTGCTGCCACTGTACTTTGTTCAAGGCATAGGATGCATATAAGCCTCTGTGTTTGGTGTTTCCATGCATTGAGGGCAGGAGGTGCTAGATCTTGCCCTAAAGTGAGTAGCTGTTAACTGGCAAAATCCACCTAAACAGATTTAGCAAGGTTGTCATTATTTTGAATGCACTGTTGGGTGATGGTTTACTAGCCTGTTTTAAAATCCACTTTTCTCTTTCTCCCCCCAGCGCACGTTGATGATCTATTTCCATTTTTCATGAGACATGCAAAGCAGATGTTTCCTATGTTGGAGTGTATGGATGATCTGCGCAAGATCAGTGACTTAAGATTGCCACCCAACTGGTTAGCTTTTTAAGACTGTCTATGCATCTTCCCTGTGATAATTTGCACCAGTACCTATGTTGAGGCAATGTTTATTTCATGTTTCTGCCACGTGTTTAATTTTTTCTGTGCTTTGCATTACAATAAACTAGGGTTTTGATTTTTATTCGTTCATTTGAAAAATTGTACTGTGAAATCTTGGATGCTGAGGCATAAAATCACGTTATCTTATGTGATCATGACTTTTAATAAATAAATTTAGCATTCCAGTTTCAAAGGATGCATTTTCAAGTTAATGAGTTTCAGTCACATTTTTAAATGTGCTTAACTGGGTCTGGTTTGCACTCTTAACACCAAATAGACCAGGGATGCTCTGTGGACCTCCAAGGTATCAGTTTTTCTCCCCATGCTGAAAGACAACACCTCTTACCATGGATTGTATAAATTTCCTCTCTTCCCTGATTAGGTAGAGATTCTAACCCTCCTTGTTGGAGATGGTGGAGGTACAAACCTGCTTCAGTAAGGCAAACAGCTTCATTCTGACAGTAAAAGCAGTCCTTATGTGCAGAATGTTTGGGGAAGGCATCTCTAAGACATTCTTCTGGCATTCTTCTGAACAAGCTAAAAGTCATAAGGCCTTGGAATGGTTTCAAAAAACTGTACTGGCTTTCAGACACTGGGAATGTTCACAATGCTACTAATTGAACCTTAATAACCTTCTCACTGTTTTTCTCATAAAGCCCATACAATGCAACTTTAGTCTTAATTATTTGAGAAATTATACTGGGCATGCATTTATTAGATGCATAAATGGTATCTTTATCACCAGATGCTTAGGGCAACCTTTAATAAAACTAGGAGGCATAGGTGCTAAAATCACATTATACAACAAAATAATGTGATTTTACATCACAGCTCACAATAATACAAAAGAAAAAGGAGCTCTGATTTTGCCAAAGAGAATAGCTTGTTTTCTCAGTTCTTTCTGATGGCCAAGAAAACAATTTCCCCTTGAAAGAGCAATATCCTTTCTCAGGTGAATGACTTGGATGAATCCAAATAATTATGAAAAATAGGCCAAGTAGCACATATTGGAAAGGAGATGATCATTCCGAATGTATAAGCTGATTTTGTGACTTTTATGTATGTTTCTGTGTTCCAGGTATCCAGAAGCCAGGGCTATTCAAAGAAAAATTGTGTTTCATGCTGGACCTACAAATAGTGGCAAAACCTATCATGCAATCCAGAGATACTTAGGAGCAAAATCTGGAATATACTGTGGCCCTTTAAAACTTCTGGCACATGAGATCTTCCAAAAGAGTAATGACGCTGTTAGTATGACAAAGTATACCTTTGCGTTTGTGACTGTGTTGCAGCTTGTGACATTATGTGAACTGTTTTTATGATGTTCAAAGTGTGCATGATATTATTTTGCAGTTGCTTTAGTAGTACCCTAAGAAAGCATTTACGGCTATACCCGTACATTTTGTTGTATCTACTTTAAGAAGGGCTGTTTTCGCATGAGACAGTAGTGAATTCTGGCGCTGAAGTTGCAGAATTTGTGAAAGGACTATCTATAGTTTCAACAGCAGAATCTAGGCCTCATGATTGCTAAATGTGTGTGACTCTGTAACAATTATTTTATTAAGTTTCCTGTAACACTATCCCTTGAGAAAGTGTAAAACAATAGCAAACTATTCGAAGTCCAACCTCTGGCCAAACCCTGTACAGCACTGTCGACCCTTTAGGAACCTTAGGAAAATGCAAGGAAGGCCTTTCTTTACTCCTTTGTGCCAATTGTCATTACCAGTCCAGGGCTGATATGTGTTTTTCTACCCATGCACATTTTTTGCCATCATATTATTTTGCTGTCACAGTGACGAGAAACTTTTTTTGTATCCTATTGCTATATAGTTGTTTTGAGATGGAAAGGGTCATAGCTCAGTAATAATGCTTATAGGAGATTCCCATCTTTCTTTTCTTTGTTTATTTTTGTCAGAAGCATCACAATTAAAATAAGGCTTATTATAGAACATGTTATATTAGAGCTTATTATAAAACAAGAAATTTAAAAATTAGAGTATAAAATTAAAGCATAGACAAATTAGACAAATTACAACTCCTCCATTGGTTCCATCCAGTGTTGGTACTTTGTGGCTTTCTATAGGTCCATTATACCTTTAAATTCTTCAGAACCTTCTGTCGATCTAAGGAAGCTCTTCCTAGATTTTAATTTCTGATGGGCTGGTTAAGAGGGAGTGTTGTTTAGATATTGATATTTAAGTCTCTATATGCTGTGGCTTCTCTGTGGATAGTAGGCGGAGCAGTACTGGCAAGAGGGTAGATCTTATCTAAGGGGGTAGGTTTAAGGCATCCGGTGATAATTCCGCTAGTTTCATTCAATGCAACTTCTACTTTCTCAACATGTGCTGATTTATGCCAAACTGGGCAGGCGTATTCCCCCACCAAATGACAGGGAGCTAAAGCTGTTGTCTTGAGAACCCTTGGTTTAGTGCCCCAGGTAGAACCATGATTCCCACATTCAGTCTCCAGGTAATATTCAGAAAGGTGAAACTCTGTCTAGAACTATAGAGAGTTGTTGCTAATCTATGTGGACCAAAGATGCAGAACTTCAGATAGGGCCAAATGAGGCCCTCTGAGGTTCCCCAGACCATCTCCCCTTTCCTCTAGCCACCAATCATTTGCTGGTTTCCTGTCTTCTGTGTAGCCTTTTCTTATCTGTAAGATTATAAGAAATGAGAACTTTAGTGTACAATCGTATGTATGTTTGTACACTCTGTGTGTGTATTCACTTGTTATTGTTGGATCATCTGTAATGAACCCAAAACATTGTAAAATGTCTATAGAATAGCAATATAGTGAATAGTTTATAGTATAGTTCCTCAGGTCCAAGGGCCAAAGTCAGCTTTCCAGGATTCTCCAGATGACCAAAGCCCCTTTCTTCTAATCACTAACTGTTTGGCTGTTTCCCAGGTTTTGCACTTCCCCCATTTGGAAAGATTGAAGTGCCTTTTCTGTGGTGCATTTGCCAACAGTAAGAGCTTTAGAGTAACATGGACTGGTGTTCTTGGTACTGCTTCCTTTGATCCTATCACTTTGTCATGCCTTTTGTGCATTTGGTTTGACCAGCCACTGGTATACAGCCTCCTAGGGGTATACAGATGTTGTAAAAACTGTTTCATTGTGCTCCCTGGATTGTTAAATACTTTTTGCTCTATTGCCTGCTCATTAATAGAATTGGATTTTGTGCAGAGGGATTCATACACATTTGCCTAACTCCAAAAGAACTTCAGTGCTCTGAGTGTAGGCATAACTGGTTTTATATAGGCCTGTGGTCTGCTTCCACCGAGAAATGGAGTTAGAACATATTAGGTATACTTGTAGAAAGCACAGAAACGATACCTGTGGGTTGTACATTTTTAAAAAGTTGATTCATTCAAAGCCATGTGGAAGAATGTGCCTTTCTCTGCAGCAAGTCCGGGAATTCTCTGATGAAGAAATGCTGGCTAGAGGGAATGATGGGGAGGCAGGAAGTATAGCTGAGCCTGGGCTTCTGGAGCCTTCTCTCAGGGGCTTTTGACAGAAAGTCCCTAGCTTGGTTTCATCTGTAGAAATATTGGTTTAATCCTAATTCCACCCACTGATAGAACACTTTCATTAGCAGAACCAGGAAAAACATGGTTTTTTTTACAATTCTTCATGCAGCCTCCCTCATCAGATCCAAAGGGTCAACCTATAGAAAGCTCTAGCAGTTCTTTCTGCCTTGCTCTGTAGAGACTCTCCTGTGAGAGTCTCAACAGATACCTTTTTATTTCATTGTCTAATTGAAAATGAAAATTGTGCTTGTGGGCTTTTGTAAAAGGCCCTGATTGCCACATCAAGTGCTTTTCTGGACTGCCTCTGGTCCACTAATATGGGCCAGTGTAATCTCTTTGGAGAAGTTCTGTTGCTTATTCTTTTACTAGTAAACAATGTTGTTTCTTCTTCAGAAAGTGCCGTGTGACTTGATAACCGGGGAAGAACGAGTCTGTATCGATTCCGAAGGCCGACCCGCTTCCCACATTGCGTGCACTATTGAGATGTGCAATATTACTGCCCAGTGTATGTATGCTTGTACACTTTTAATGTTCTTTGGGGCTATAGAAGCATATTATGTTTTAATTTTGAATCTGCTTCTACAATGTTGTGGCATATTTTCGTTTAGAATTGATCCTGTGTGAGGCTGGATCAACAAGAATGCAAAAACAGTGAACCAATAATCATTTTAAAGAACTCATGCTAGATATTATTGCTTCTGAATTGTACCTTTCAGAGTTGGTTCTACAGGTTCCTTTTACCACATGTCATACTTTTTGTCTTTTTAAGATGAAGTGGCTGTGATTGATGAAATTCAGATGATTAAAGATCCTTCAAGAGGTTGGGCTTGGACACGAGCACTCTTGGGTATGTCTTTCTGAGAGCTAGCATTAACAAAAATATCATACCCTGTCAAAAGACCACAGCTTCCTTTCACATGTACCATATACAGCATCTATTACAGAATATTAACACAGAATATTAAAAATAGCAGTAAGGTTCGCAGAAGCACCATGTAGCCAGTGGCACAACCTCATCTGGGTGTAGTAGTTGTCAGCTTCAGTTTCATCTCTACTAGCAACGTTTGCTGCCTTTGTCAGTTAAGAAGCAATCCACATCTTAAGTCAGCAATTCTGTTAAGTTAACAAACCCTTTTGATCAAATGGATCAAGACTGTACTTAGTGGTTGCACCGGCCTGATGGACTCAACATACCTTGAATGGAGGCGGCCCTAGGAAGTCTCATTCCCTTCCCTTTGAAATGTTCCGCAGCATAGCAGCGTTATGCAGCAGATGGCTACTGGTGTGGCAGCACCGCTGGGAGCAACCGTGAAATCTTTTTCATTGCCATGAAAGCAGGGTGCAGAAACTTTGGGCACAAGAGCTAAATTTTATTCTGGATAAGCTCTTGGGGGCAAGTTTCCAGGGGTTGACAGGGCCGAAGGCAAAAGGGGTGGGCCAAAAATCCATTAATACCACATCTTTTATTTTAAAGCTCTTACTGCCAGTAGTGAAGACATAAGGGAAGCATTTTGAGAGGAAGCCTCTCTAAAGGCCAGTCTGAATGTTCTGCTGCCCACAGAAACAAGTGTATGCTAGAATTGGCGTGAATTCCAAGAGTCGTTTAAGGCATGCTCAAGGGGCCTGGACTTGCTCAGTGGAAGCCCCCTTCCTTTTTGTCTTGAATAGCAGCCCCTCATACAGTATCAGTTGTCTGGGGGAGCCCCCTTTAAGTGGGCTTACCTTGTGGGTTGAGGGGCTGCTGTTTAAGAAACAGACATATGGTAACCGTTGCAATGAGTATCACATCCATTTTGAGCTGCTGTTGGAAAATGGAATGCTGTCCAATTTATTCCTTTATCAAAGGTTATTAAATTTAATACTTTCCATGGATGCCTTTGCTGTTGTTTACTATAGCTGAAACAATAGAATAACAACCAAACCAATGAAATTGTGAAAATGTCAAAAGTATTAAAACATTAAGTGGATTAAGCAGTCACTGAAGTTAATAATCAGAGCAACAGATTAGGAATCAAATGCCAGCTGGAAGAGGAAAGTCTTAACATGGTGTTCAAACATATACAGCTTCCATATAGCCTGAAGTGCCTGATCCTGCTTAATCTTGGAAGCTAAGCAGGGTTGGGCCTGGTTGAAATCTGGATGGGTGACTTAATGTTGTGGACTGCCCAGAGAGTTTGGCTATTGGCACAATAGAAATTTAGTAATAATAATAATACACTGTGAAGATGCTGGGCAGCTCTCCTAGAAAAGCCCCGGGCTTGCTATAGAGAAGTCTGTTCGCTACATGTATACTCAGGAGCAAGCCCAGGGAAGTATGCAACCTAAAATGGAGACTAGATGTTATTGGCACTACTTCTGGAAGCTGTGTCAATAGACAGGGGGCTCCACTGTGTTCGCATTGCATGTGAATGGTGCAGTGTTAGTTTGGAGGCATACAAGGCTTGCTGGGCTTTCCTAGCTAGGGCAGTCTGCAAACAGAGCATCAAGATTCTGCTGCTACCATATGGGAATTACAAATAATATGTTTGCATGCGATACATGTATTCCATTTAGATTGCTTCACAGTCCTATTTTATTGGACATGTTTGTTTTGCTTTTGCTTTCAGGACTCTGTGCCGAAGAAATCCATGTTTGTGGTGAAGCTTCTGCTATCAGCTTGGTGACAGAGCTCATGTACACTACAGGGGAGGAGGTTGAGGTAAGCAGCATACTTTGGTTCATCTTTCAAACCCTGTTTGCTTAAAAGATTGATTTGTTGGTTAACTTGATCTAACCAACATATCTTCCATCAGCAACATTTTAAAATACAATCTTCCCAAAGGTGTTTTTGGCATTATATGCCAAGAATGCTTTTGAAGTGGCTGCCCTGCAGTTTGTGCTCCAAAAGCACAAGAATTAAACAAAAGTCCTCTCTTAATTGGTATCCTGCTTTCCACGGGGACAATAGGCAGGACGTTAGAACCACAGTTATTCCTTCCTGCTTGAGGAACAGCAGCATTTAGAAATGACCAAAACAAACAATAGAAACCAGTGGCATTACAGGAGTAGTAGCATCACCGCCTCCACCAAAAAAAACCCCACAAAGGCATAGAAATGTTATAATAATAATAATAATAATAATAATAATAATAATAATAATAATAATAATAATAATAGGAAAGCACTCCATGGGGGCTTTCTGTGTTTGCTTTCTTCAGAGGGCGTCCACTCAGTAAATTAACTGGATGCCTTGCTTAGGGCAGAAAAAGTAATTTTGGATCCTTCATTCTCAATGCCCATTCTTACGGCCTGTGAGCAGGTTCAGAAAGGAACTCTCTCTCCTCCCCTATCTTGCATCACAAGCTGCTTGAAATCCTGGGGCCTTTGAAACTCAGTTTGAGCACAGAGGACATCTTGTTGCATCCACACAAACCTTTCTGAGCTCCGCAGTAATTCACTTGATTGCTCTTGTTAATTACAATTCCATTATGGATGGGATTGTAAATGTTGCTGCATGTTTCTAGGTGAGAAATTACAAGAGGCTGACCCCTATAAAGGTGTTGGATGAAGCACTGGGATCACTAGATAAACTTCGCCCTGGAGACTGCATTGTCTGTTTCAGTAAGAATGATATTTATTCAGTGAGCCGGCAAATTGAAGCACGAGGCCTGGAATGTGCTGTCATATATGGAAGCTTACCGCCTGGTAAATACTCTTAATACATGGTGTGGGGGAAACAGCTCTGCTGTGAACCAATGAAATGTGAAGAATATGTTTTTAATTAGGGTATTGAAACTTGTAAAGCATGAAAAACTTCCTGACGGTTAAAGCAATATGGCCATGAAACTAATTACCTGGAGAGTTTGTAGGCTGTCCCACACTGGAAACATTCAGGATGCAGATGAAATCATCTTCCATGTAATTTGAATGCATTTGGAGGCAGAATCATAGCAAGGCATTAGTTGAGGCTCTGGCAGATCCAGGTGGCAGCTTCAAGAGTAAGGGCAATGTAAGGGTCTGCTGTCATGAGAGAGAGATGGGGCCACATATCCAGCCCCCCACATGGAGGTGCTGGTTCACACAGGTGGTGTTTCCGTGTGAGGACAAGTGGCATTCTCTGAAAGTAATCTCAGTGTGCCACTGAACTGGTCCTTTTTTGATACTACCTTTATTATTATCCTCTGCAGAGTGCTGTTACGGAAGGGCAGCTTAAAATGGAAAGTGCTGTATTTTAATTCTGAGTCAGTTAAAAATGTAAATGTAGCATCAGTTCAAAACATCCACTGTTATTGTGACTGTTCTAGGAACAAAACTGACTCAGGCAAAGAAATTCAATGATCCTGAAGATTCATGCAAAATCATGGTTGCCACAGATGCTATTGGAATGGGACTCAATTTGTAAGTATCCTGGGTGAATTGGATTTTTTTTACTTCAATAAGGAAAAATGTGATGCTAGATCTGAGCTTTTTAGGAATTCGTTTCTTTCTGTTATGTATCCCCTGTGGCTCTTTGTGTGTGTTCAAGCCTTTACGTAGTTAGGTGACAAACTTGACTGGGACAGGACTTCTAATTGTATTTGCCCTGTTAATTGATGCCGCTCCACCAATGTAAATATCTCTAGGTTGCAGGCTGCATAATGAAGCAGGTCTCGTTAATGGAACTGGCTTGGAGTTGTTTTGTCTGGCCACATTCAGATGTATGAGAGTGGGCATGTTTGTCGCAGAGCGTTAGAAGGACTTGAGGGGCAGCTGGAATTTGGTCTTTGCATCACTGTTTGCCTGTATCTTGACTGAATTTCCACAGTGCCCAGGACAGATCCTGGGTATGCAGCAGTCCTATACAAGCACGAAGGAAACCTGATGACAGAGAAATTTGGTAAACTGCTTCTGCTTATGACTGGACTGTCCAGAGATGTCTGTGCTGTTTGCAAAGTACATTTGGGTTCCCAATTAAACAGTGTGTCAGTTTAACTAAGTTCATATCTGGAGAAAGATGTTGTTCATCAAAAATTGCAGCATTCTTGTGCAGCTTGCATTTTATCCCTCATTTGTACTTTTATTCTAGGAGCATAAAGAGGATCATTTTTAACTCCCTCATTAAACCAACGGTAAATGAAAAGGGTGAAAGGGAAATAGATGCAATTACGACGTCCCAAGCTCTGCAGATTGCAGGCCGAGCTGGAAGATTTAACACAGTGTTCACGGAAGGGGAAGTCACCACTATGCATCACGATGACCTTCCTTTGTTAAAGGAAATCTTGAATAAACCAGTGGATCCCATACCAGTAGGTCCTTAA
This sequence comes from Varanus komodoensis, assembly GCF_004798865.1. NCBI lineage: Eukaryota > Metazoa > Chordata > Lepidosauria > Squamata > Varanidae > Varanus > Varanus komodoensis. Next base: position 16,668,728 of record NW_025335317.1, read on the forward strand.
GTACTTTGTTCTTGTTACAGCTCTCTCAGCACTAGATCACCTGAACATGTGTCGGGCTGCCTTCCACAGGGACAGACTATTTATTAATCTAGCTTGGAATCATCTGTTCCGATTTGCAGCAGTTTTCCTGAGTCTGAGGCAAATGTTTTCTCCATTACTTGCTTCCTGTTCCTTCTCCCCGTGGGAGCATCCGTGCAAAGCGTGTGTTGCCCCACTGAGGTATGGCCCCACCTGAAATGACCTTGGTAATGCCATGGTTGGATAGACTCCAGAGCCATGTAGCTACTTTTATCTGCTGGCTCATAAGCAGGCAATCAGATTGATTTGGAATAAAAAGTAACTGTGGAAGATGCAGTAGCAATTTCCATGAATGGGAGTGAGGAAAGCCTGGCTCATGGAAATTAATACTACTACTGATCTTGTATTAAGCTTACTGCATCTTAAATTACTACTGCTTCTCATCTCATCTTAAGCTAAGATGTGAAAATGAAGATACTATCTTTAAGCTGGCTTTCTGGAGTCTTTTCTCTATGGAGCTCTTTGGCTTCCTCAGTTTGATAATTACATTCAGGTTGGTACTGTGAATGTTAGAACTAAATGGGCCACCTCATTGTACTGCAGCTTATTTGAGCAATGTCTTTGATAGTCACATACGTATAATAAACTTTTAAAAGCTTAATTCTTGTGCAAATGACTTTTCTCTCCCCTCCTTCCCCTCTTTTTTTTCCAGGCTGCTGGCTTGCACCCCATTGCTGAGCAGATTGAAATGTTTGCTTATCACCTTCCTAATGCCACCCTCTCAAACCTAATTGTAAGAATCAGCCAATTAACTTGTCTATGTGCAGCAGTTTAAAACAAGGGTATTCAACCCGTGGCCTTCCAGATACTGTTGGACTACAACTCCCATCATCCCTCACCATTTTGCTGTGCTGGCCAGAGCTGATGAGAGTCGCAGTCCAGCAATATCTGGAGGTCTGCAACTTGTCCATGCCTCATTTGAATGCCGACTTACTCTGCTTAGGACACAACAGTGGCCATCTTGAGTAGCTCTTTTGGGCACAGATGCAGAAACAGCTTTTTTGCAAGTTTTGCTTCTGCAACTGGTGAGCTTTGCAGTTTTTAAAAGCTTAACAAGGGCTTGTCTCTCTCACTTGGGAGCTGCAGTAGAAAAGGGCCGGCTGTGTATGTAGATTCCTTACATGCAAATAACCCTCGGGTTGTGGAATTCTGCGACTGGGCTGCACAACCACAGCATTTGGTTCTAGGCACAGAATTCAGTCTCTCTGAGACTCTAAGCTTTAATTTTTAGTGGGAAGCTTTTAGCCCTCACGTCTACAAAGGTAAACTTGGATGTGTATGGATTGAACAGGGATTTAGGTAGTCTGGAGAGGAAGGAGAACCCATGATGTTTAAAGATCTTTGCTCCTTCCTATAAACTGTTAAAAACAGAGCAAGAAAGTTGTAGAAATTGTATGTATTTATTTAAAGCTTTTATATACCATCCTATTACTGATGTCTTGGGACGCTTTACAACAAGCACAAATAAAATAAGATAAAAAATGGTACAGCATCCAGTGATAAATATAAAAACCACAGTTAAGACTAATTTACAATCAGAATAATGGGAGAAAAAGGTTTTCATCTGGTGCAAAAAAAAAAACCCCGTGTTGACGCTAGGCATACCTCTCCGGGGAGCATATTCCACAGTCAGGGTGCCAGTGCAGAGAAGGCCCTCCTCCAGGTAGCTACCCTCCTAATCTCTTTCAAGGACGGCTCCCGAACAAGGACCTCCACCTCTGATCTCAAGGGGTAGGAGGGCAGATAGGAAAGAAGACACTCCTTCAGGTATCCAGGAGCCAAGCCATGTAGGGCTTTACAGGTCATCCCCAGCGCCTTAAATTGGGCCTGGACGTCAATTGGTAGCCAGTGTAGGTGATAGAGGACCGTATTATATGTGAATACCTGCTGGTCCCCATTAATATCCTGGTCGCTCTGTTCAGAACCAACTGAAGTATCCCGACTGTCTTCAAGGGCAGCCCCACGTAGGGCACATTACAATAATCCAGTTGGGCAGTTACCGTAGTGTGGGCCACTGTTGCAAGGCACTGCTCATCCAGGTAAGGGGGCAGTTGGTAAATCAGTTGAAGCTGCAGAAAAGCACTCCTTGCCACCTGAGATTCCAGGGACAGCTCTGGGTCGAGGAGCACTCCCAAACTCGTCTCTTTTGGAACAGAACTGAGAACCCTACACGCAGGAAGGGCTCTGTCTACTTAAAGGTGGGGTGTTAAACTTTTTTAAGCCTAAGAACCAAACTGCATTGCAAAGGCAGAAGAGGCGAGGCCTGAAATACCCGCATAATTTAGCTTAAAAGTCTGACTACTGGCATTTTGACTTTTTAGAGTGAGAAAACTGCAAAAGGCAGGACACTACCAAATGGGCAGTGGATGGTGAAAAGGAGCTGGCAGATTAGAACCTAAGGCAGGCCAAATTTAGCCTACAGTTTGAGGTTCTGCATCCCTAAGTTAAAGAGTGCTTTTTTTTTTTTTTGCTTTTTTTTTATAAACAGGATATTTTTGTGAATCTTTCTCAAGTTGATGGCCTCTACTTTGTCTGTAATGTTGATGACTTCAAGTTTCTAGCAGACATGATTCAGCACATTCCACTTAACTTGAGATCGAGGTATGTGTTCTGCACAGCACCGATCAACAGAAAGCAGCCATATGTATGCACCTCACTTCTGAAGGTAAGGGCCTTGCACCTCTTTCATATTACCATGGGTTGGTGCATGTTTGTGAGTGCATTTTGTGGGAATAGATTATATTATACTTTAATGGTGTCAGTTACTTCATCTTCTGGGGATCTTAGCATGGTAAAACTTCAGAAAGAATCATGATTATAATTTAACATGAAGATTTCACTGGCTTATTCCTATTATAGGATGCTTCATTATTGTGCATTTTGTGACTTTAGCATTAAAGTCCTTGTACCCTTGCAGCATTAAAAACTCTTAACTGTTCTTTAGTGGGAAGGTAATTGATTGTTCTAAGCAGGACGTGTCATTTGCAGCAAGTGTGTGAAATTGATGGCGATTGCTTTTGCTGTGAAGACTTCTGTTGACCTCATTAGGGCTGTAGACAGTAGGTCCCTCTAAGCAACATGTTCCATCTCTCACTAGCTTGCTGCTTTAATCAGTGTTGGTTTGCTTAGTTTGGCAGAGCATAGAATGAAATCCAGGATCCCTTGCCAATTTCAGAGTATTCAGATATTGTTAGAAAATACTTCTGTGATCCACAAAAAGAGCAGGGGCACTGAGATCTCTTATTATCCCTATAATAATGGGAAATAAAATAGTGGGAGTTTATATGACTTTGCCTTCATTCTCTTTGCACTGGAACCAAAGCTAAGCGCCTGCAGCCCTGGAAATTTGCAGTTGGCCAAGGGCCAGCTCCATTAACCAACCCAGCTGACTGTTCTGAGGGGCCCATCTAAGATCCTGCTAATGAGGTCAACGTCTGCTTCACTTGCTGATCCCGTGAATGTGTGACATTTTGGGGGAAACAAAGCAGGAGCAGTTTACTGGGAAGTAGTTAGGGAAATGCAGAACTGAAGATTATTAACTATTGCAAAACAGGAGAATCTTTTGCCTCTTCTTTCCTTTTCCCAAAACATAACTTTTCAGTTATATTTTGCTGTTTATTAAAAGATGAATGGTTTGCTTGTCAGTGCTTCGGCTTCTGTAGTGAATCAAAACAGTATAAAAAACTTTATACTGATTTTCCCTTTTGATTAATATGGAAGTCAAGCAAGATATGGCCTGATTGAATCTGGATGGATGACTTACACGTTGTGAACTGCCTAGATTGCTTTGGCTATGGCCAGTTTAGAAATACAATGTGGTGGGGGTGGGAGTAGTATTATTTATTATTTGCATTTGTATACCACCCTAATAGCCCGGAGGGCTTTCTGGGTGGTTTACAAACATTAAAACCCACCAATCCTAAACAAATAAATGAATTGGCTATACCACGACAGTATAAAATAACATAGTTAAAATGAATTAAATAAATAAATATACCATTAAAATTAATTAACTTTAAAATATTGGTTAAATAAAAAGGTCTTGACCTGGCGCCGAAAAGCATATAATGATGGCACCAGGCGGACCTGTCTGGGGAGCGCATTTCATAGTCGGGGCGCCACTGCAGAGAAAGCTCTCCTCCGAGTACTCTGTCTCCTAACCTCTTTCAAAGAGGGTTCCCGGAGGAGGGCCTTTGCTGCCACTCTTAGGGGGTGGGAGGGCATATAAGGGAAAAAGGTGTTCCCTTTAGGTATCCTGGTCCCAAGCTGTTTAGGGCTTTATAGGTAATAACCAGCACCTTGAATTGAGCCCGGACTTCAATGGGAAGCCAATGGAACTGATAGAGAACTGGAGTTATGTGAGAATAATGACCAGTCCCCAACAGCATCCTGGCAGCTCTATTTTGCACCATCTGAAGTATCTGGACCATCCTCAAGGGCAGCCCCATGTAGAGTGCATTACAGTAGTCCAAATGGGAGGTAACCACTGCATGTGTCACTGTTGCTAGGCAGTTTTCCTCCACATAGAGACGGAGCTGATGGATCAGCCAGAGCTGAAGGAAAGCACTCTTTGCCACCGCTGTCACCTGGGCTTCCAGGAATAGTTTCAGGTCGAGGAGCACTCCTAAGCTGCAGACCCTGTCCTTTAGAGGGAGTGCAGCCCCATCCAGGGCAGGGCCCAGGTCACTTACCTGGAAACGTTGATCACCTACCAACAGGACCTCCATCTTGTCTGGATTGAGCTTCAGTTTATTGGCCCTCATCCAGCCCATTACCTTGGCACCGGTTCAGTACAGCCACTGCCTCACCTGGGTTAGTTGAAAAGGAGAGGTAGAGCTGGGTATCATCAGCATACTGATGACTCCGCAGCCCAAACCTCCTGATAACCTCTCCCAGGGGTTTCATGTAGATGTTGAACAGCAAAGGGGACAAAATGGATCCCTGAGGAACTCCATGGCCTAGCTGCCATGGTGCAGAGCCATAGTGCCCCAGCACCACCTTCTGGAATCGGCCGGCAAGGTAGGAGCGGAACCTCTGCCAAGCAGTGCCTCCTACTCCCAGTCTCCCTATCCAGGAGGATACTGTGGTCGATGGTATCGAAAGCCACTGAGAGGTCCAGGAGAACCAACAGGAACTCACTCCCCCTGTCCCTCTCCCTGCACGGGTCATCATACAGGGTTACCAAGGCAGATTCAGTACCGTAACCAGGTCTGAAGCCGGACTGAAATGGGTCCAGATAATCAGTTTCATCCAAGAGAGCTTGGAGTTGTCCCGCCACCACCCGCTCCAACACCTTGCCCAGAAACGGGATGTTGGCCACTGGTCTATAATTAGTGATCATCTCTGGATCCAGAGATGTCTTCTTTAGGACAGGCTTGATCACCGCCTCCTTTAAAGAAGCGGGGACCTGGCCTTTCCTCAGTGAGGCTTTAATAACCTCCTGGATCCAGGAACCAATCCCATATTTGACTTTGGTAAGTAACCATGAAGGGCAAGGGTCAAGTAAGCAGGTGGTTGGATGTACTTGTCCAAGCACCTTGTCCAGATCATCAGGCCTCATTAACTGAAATTCACCCAATAAAGCTGGACTAGACGGAGTTCTGGACACCTCCCCTAGAGGAACTGTATCAGCTGTGGAGTCCAGCTCGCGATGAGTCTGAGCAATTTTCTCCTTAAAGTGCCGGGCAAGGTCATCACAGCGGGCAATGAGTAGTAATAATAACAATAGCAACTACTACTTTAGAAGCATAGGCCACCCACAGAGACCAAATCTAACATCTGGGATCCTTCAGATAGGCATCCCCATTTCCCTTACCAGCATTGGCTTGGTAGTTTCCCGGCTGGAGCACAGTTCCCCTTCCCTCCCCATTCTGCAAAGACTTTTGCCTTCAGCCACATCCACCCCTGAAATGTGGGCCACAAAAGCAAAATGGGAATCAGGCCTTGAGCTGGAAGAGGTTCTGCATGTCTGGTTTGTACTATGGGCTGCTCAAACTGCTTTGCTACCTGTGCTGAGCGGGAAGCAGGAGAGAGCAGTCTGTTGCAGAAGGTATTTAGCAATGTGAGAGATTAATGACAGCATTGTGCTTGTGGAAATATTTATTGCTGAATCCATATTTTCATTTTCTAGTTTGCACGGCAGTTCAGTAGGAACGAACCATTGACATTTGACTGGCTCTGCAGGCATATTAATTGGCCCCTGACCCCACCCAAGAACATCAAGGACCTCGTACATCTAGAAGCTGTTCATGATGTCCTCGATCTCTACCTTTGGCTGAGGTATTAGAGTGGATGCTCCCCCCTCCCCCCCCCTTAATGTGGGTAGCTTTTGGGCATGAGGTTTGGAAGAAGAGCTAATTCAGACAGTGCCTCATAACATGCTACTGTCCAGCCCTCTTGCAAGACAGTGTTAATTTAGAATGCCGGGGTCAACTGCCCCTTGTCCAAAACTTCCCTGTAACCCACGACAGAGAGACATTTTCTAAATTAGTCTCCTCCTCGATGGGTTAGGATTCCATGTTCAGGGAGCTTTTGATAGGGAGACATTTTGGGTTACAGCTCCCATCATCCTTCACCATTGGCTATGCTGTCTAAGACTGGTGGAAGTCAGGGATGAGGTGGGATATAAATGCAGTGTGTGTGAGGGGGGTGATGGTAATGATAATCGCCATTCACTTAATGGGGGACAGAAACAATACTTAAAAGCAGAGAGTAGTTAAGAGGGTTGAGGGGGTAGTGGCTGGAGTTACGGACTATGATAAAGGAGGTCTGGTATCAAATTCATGCTCCCTCTAATCTGCCGCACATGACAGATGTGAGTATAAAACCTCCTGTGCACAGCTGCCCTTGAACATCTTAGAACAGTGGTGGTTTTCTAGGTGGCTTAAATAGATTGGGTAGGATTCAGACTTGGTGTCATATGGCTGCCACTCGAAGAAGAGGGTAAGGCCATGACTTTCATAAATTCTTCCTTACTGCTTACTCGTTTTGCTCCCAGAAATGCTGCTCTGGAAGGCTGGGGCACTCTCCGGATCAGCATGGCAGCTAATGCAGGAAGTTGGAAGTTGGCCTAGGTTGTTCCCCATGCTCTCTTCCTCCTCCCAGGGGCAGTCTCCTGGTTCCCTCTGCAAACTGAAGGTTGCAGAGTGGTAAGTCTGGATTCAGCCTAGCATATCAGCAGGCTACACTATTTAAACGTCACACACATAAGTAAAACTATGGTGTGATATTTAAACCTGTATTTAACTGTTTTGTCATAATGGTCTAGTACAGTTCTTCGCATTTATATGCCACCTTATCTCCTCAGAAGCCCCTAATATAGACTAGTAGTGCTAATTGGAACAGGCTGTGTCCACAAATGCTTAGGCCAGAATAAGTGTGTTCATCTTTAGGATACCACCCGATGAACATGGCTGTCCTCCTGGAAATACGTATATTTGTATCTTAATCTTACCAAAGAGGCTAAGAGCTTATCTAGTGAGATAAACACTGAGTAAGCTATATCTTAAGACTACTGAGATCTAAAGGACCTTGTAGAAAGAGGGAGAAGAGTTAACCTTTCCCAAAGTCTTTGTTTTCAGATTTTACCACCATACATGTTTGCTTTCTTACAGCTACCGGTTTATGGACATGTTCACAGATGCTGCCCTTGTGAGGCAGATCCAGAAGGAACTGGATGATATTATACAAATTGGAGTGGTCAATATTACGAGACTAATCAGAATTTCTGAAGACACTTCTGGGACTGTAGCTGGGTCAGATGATTTTCTTCTTCAAAGGGCCACCAACAGTGACGGGATGCCGAATGCCAAAACCCTTCCCCACGCTACCAGAAAGGCTTCCCCAGGCAATGTGAGATACCAAGCACAACGAAAAGGAAGGGGCGCTAAGGCAGTGGACCCTAAGCCTGCCAACACTCTGACTCCAGTCCATGGTGCGCTCACCGCCAGACTAATAAAGCAGGGGCTCCTCACCCAGGATATGCTGAAACAGTTGGAGAATGAGTGGCTACTTCATCGTAATGCGCATGCCAGCAATGCAGATGAAACCATAAGTCCAGACAAACACGAAGGGGAGAAGAAATAAAACATTGGCTTTTTTTTAAACAAAAATGAGTGTTTTGTCCTTTGATCATATTTTTATTCTTTTTTAATTCTCTTTTAATTCTCACCTTTATAAACAGCAAAAAATAGTCAGCTTTGAATTCTGTAATTCATTGTGCATTGTTTGAGATAGTGTGCATTGTTTGAGATAGTGCTTTACACCAGATGAAAGAAAAAGATAAGTGTGTTTCAGGTGTTCCATCTGAGAGGGAGGACAGGAGAAAGGGCAACTGCAGGAAATGGGTGAGCAAATGGCATTAAAAGAGCTTTATCAGTGTTAAGCAAAAGTAATAGGTGCAGTGACTTGTATTTCCATTAGTGTTGTTTCTATTCTATACTGTGTAAATTGATTCAAAGGAGCTGTAAACCTACTCTTAAAGGTTTAATTTGGAGAGTGCAACACATACTTGAGTTATGTTGCAAAGTTCAGGCACATTCCTCTAACAATGGAGCACAGTTTGTCATTCAGTTAATCCCACCAAGGTACATAGTTCAAAAGATTATAAATAGTAATATGCAGACTCAGAGGAAGTCGGATTAACAATGACCATCTGACTTAGATGGAAGGTCAGCACCTTTGAATGGCTTTCTGGAAGAAGGAAGCTCCTTGTATATTTTGAAAGTGTTTTTGGAGGAAAAGTTTTTTACTTAATAATAGTGACTTTAACTTCAGTACTCTTCAGCTGTGTCCCATGAACCTGTACCCCATATTTCTCCATACAAGGCCAACAATATTTCATGTGCACAAGCAGAATTAAGACTCTGACCCCCTGTCCTTTCACACATCCATACTTTGCCCTACCAGCCAGTTCCTACTTGCCAGTGTTTGCTTATGTGGTAGTCACAGCTCAGGGGAGCAGGCCCAGGGAGATGACTTTGCTTCCAGGAATGGCCATAATCCAGACAGGGAAGGGCTATAGCAAGGATTTAAAGGCTGAACGGGGCTCACAGTGCCATAGAAACCTCTTCAATATGATTGAAGTTGAAAAGTTACCGTATTTGTCATTTTTTTTTACTGCTTAAACACGGCCTGCTACCTCTGTCATTGTGAATTTAGCCCTAGCAAATAAGATTGCTATTTTGAGGAAGTAGTGATATAAAGTGGCACCAATCTAAAATTGGCTGTGTGGGGTAGAGGTATAAAGTATTCTGAAGTTCTGGAAGGATCTTGGCGACCACTTGCATGAGTTGGGGTGAGACTAAAAATGGGTGGAGTGAAAAGTGATGGGGTCTTTTTAAAAACCAAATACTATTTAATTAGCCTAATTTTCAGTTCATTTGCTTGTCCTTTTGCCCAAAAGTAGGATATCCTGCCATGCCATATTTTCCTGTTGCCCCCAGTTCAGAACAAAAGAAAAATAGATTGTACACTCATGCCTGTGTATCCAAGGTTCCCTCACATGTACCAGTACAACTTTATACTGGTGTTAAGAATGTGCTGAACATGGTAGCTGTTAACTTTTTGATCAAATGCTGTGGTTCTTAGACAAGGAGTGTTTATGGCTGGCAGGCTGTGATGAAGAGTAATGTATCCTTACTAGTTCCCAGTCTGCACAATGAAAGAGTACAACACAGATACACACAAGCCTTGAAAAACCTGATCAGCACCAAGCTGGCTCCATATCCCTCTTCTAGTCCCAAAGGTCTAGCATGGATGAGTGCCATGCGCCATGAGTTGTACTACAACTCCCATCATGCCTCACCATTACATGGACAAGCAAGGAAAGTGAATTGAGCCTGGGTAAGGACTTTTAAAATTCAGGGATTGAACTTTTGAGTAGCTCCTAACTGAATGTACTGTAGATATTTCCAGAAAAATAGGGCTTTTTTTTTCTAATGTGGAAAAGTTCAGTATATGCCAAGGAGCTCATTTGTGCCGTTCTGAACATTGCTTTTGGTGTAAGACGTAAAGTGATAATGTAACGTGCTTTTTTTCTTTGCAGAAAAAGGAAAGGGCATGCTTCAGTCTGCTCATCAGCTAGAATTGGTTGTCACTCCCTTACACCCTTGGAGGTAACCCCAGGGGTTGTACCAATGAAAATGTCTTCAGAGGGCATTCTTTTGCTTTGGCTTTCTTGTACTGCACTTTCTAGCTAGGAAACATTTGGATTGTGTACTTACGTGGAGGTATGAAATGAAATCTCATGTTTTGAACAGTGACTCTTTCAGAGCTAAAATATTAACTCTTCTCTAGGACATTCTTTGAGATTGTGCTGAGATTAGCATTTCCTTTAATTGTGTGTGCCCATAGTGTCTCCATAGTAACAGTTCTAAGCACTCAAGTTTGTTCAAGCGTTTTGAAGCCTGATTTGGATGGAAGTTTTCTTCTACGCTAATGATGTAGGCACAATTAGATTTGACGAAGAGTACCAGTTTCACATGATTTTAATGAACAGGGTTAGTACTGCATGAATCTCCGGGTAACAAGTTCTGGAGGTAACTAGCACAGAACAGAAATCTCCATCTGTTAGAGACCTAAATAGCAGTTTAGGATGCCTTAGGTTTGGGGAGTATAGTGATATAAGACTGGTGCTTTGCAACCTTGACTTTGATCTGGTGGGAAGGAGTGTGAAATTTGCAAGATATTTTAATGGTAAAATACTTTTATTGAAAATGTTTATAGATCATTTCTCTGTCCACCAAAGCAATGTACAATTTAAAATAGTTGTACAGCAATACAATAAAGTCACAGGAGGAAAATTGAATCTCCTTCAAAACAAGTCAAAGGACAGTACTGAAATCCATGGGAAAACAGCACTGTTCTTACTGCTCATCTCAAAGTTGGTAACTTGATGAGATTAATCTGGTCCTTTTTATGGAAGGAGCTCCTTAGGTGGAACTTTATGTTCTTGCCCAAGCTGACCGCATGCATAAAACTAATCCTGAATTTATCAACTCTGCTTAACTATTTGCTCTTTTAGTTCTAATGGAGAAGGCTTTCCATAACTATTCTTGATTATCCATGGTCAATAAGAATTGTACTCCTACTTTCCTTGTGCTTTCCTTTAGCTTAATAGCACTATTGCCTCTTTAGGTTATTCAGGCAGCAAAGTAATGGGAACCCCATATTGAACTTCCATAATGCATCCTTGCTTAACAGAAATTTGCGTCCTGTAGGCTCCATATAAGGCAAAGAATAGCTCCCCACAGCACTGTGCTGGGAAAATACAGCATTGTGCTACTGTTGACTCTCAATCCACACACTCTGCTTTCAAATGACAGCATTGTGAGAGTGGCACAATATTTAACCGCCCATGACCCTGGGTCCTAACTCCCTGGCTGAAGACCTGTGCGTTTGGGAACCTTTTGTTTATCCTCCTCCTTCAGGAAGTCATCTGAACAAAAGAGAGCATCGCTCCACTGGTATTGTTAAATGTTCTGTAGCGGCTGCCCTTTAATTGAAGGAGTGAGAGCAGAGGGAATAATGATGTCACTAGGGGACAATGAATCAATTGTTCTTCATATCTCTGTGCAATTGTGTACGTTAGAGACCTTCGAATGGAGGTGCAAGGAAGAGACTGAGGACAGAAGCTCCATCTCTGCATTTGCCAAACATCAGCCTGGGGGAATTTTTAGGGCAGCTTTACATCTGACATTTTACCACATGGAGATAATCACTGTTGCATAGTGTAAACACCTGTGACATCAGTGCTATGCTTAAATTGGGAAAGCCCTTGTTTGCCTTGGCTTTCCAGCAAAGGGAAGGATTGTGGCATTCTTGATGTAAGCATTGCTGCAGTCTTTGCCTACACCATGTGCATTTTATCTCCCTACAGAGAGCCAATCTGTTACGAAAAGGTTATGAATGAAACAGACTCTGCTGATGGAGTGAGGGAGTGCAACTTATAATAATGGCTGAGCATGCTCACTGGATTATGGACCTTTCTGATCTCCCTAATATGCGATTTCAATGCGACAAGTGAGATTTAACAAGTTTATTTATTTATTTATTAAAACATTTTTATGCCGCCCCATTCGCCGAAGCCTCAGGCCGGTTTACAACAATAAATTAAAACATCATAAATAACATTTTAAAATATATACATTAAAATAAAATACAAATATACAATATAAAATAAGCCACCCTGGCCAGATAAAATTCAATAATATTAACATTTAAAATGCTGCTTAAATAAAAAGGTCTTCGCCTGGCGCCGAAAAACAAATAACAAATAACAAGTTGAGGTTAGCACAAAAGCAAGGGCAGGGAGACAGATGCAGAGGTGGCAGAATAAGCTCTTAAGCAGTGGTTGCACATTCAGATTTGTGGGTGCAAATGTCGCAACCTCACTACAGGTTAAATAGTCCACAGTGGGTTGTCCTGTCCTACAAACAGACCCAGTGTGTGTGCTAGCCATCCTTCTTACCTGACTCAGTCCAGATGCTCTCTGGGCTTTTCTGCCACTGTCAGTAACAGCAAACATTAATTGAATTCCTGCAATTAATGGCATATCTAATTTGCATTTCATTTAATAAGTATTTTTATACCACTGGTCTATGACAAACAAAACCCCTACCAAGGTTGTGTACAACCTCTCAAAAAATAACAAAAAAGAGCATTTGCAACAACAACAAATGCCTCATTCAGACATTAAAAACAATTAAAAATGACTCGGGTGGTTTTAAAAGGTAGAGAGATGAAAGCAAGTCTATTAATGCCTATTGGATTTCACAGTGAAACAGAACTTGCATGTCCAGTGGCAGGTTATCATGGATGTACTAGAAGAACAGTGGAAATGAAGAAGTTAAAGGAAGCACTTTCCGCATTCTAAGTTTCAGAGGCTCTGGCTTTGGAATTCTGCACTAAATGGATCTTTCTTTGATACTGCAAGGCAGGTATGTGCCTCCAATTCCATGGTACCCTCCAAATGTATTGGGTTGCTTCTAAACAGATGACTCCTAGCATCTCCGCTTGATGTAGCCAGGTATCTGCCAAGGTCCCCCACTGCACCAGGAGTCCCCTGACAAGAGCCCCCTGGAATTGCTATTCTTCCCGTTGCAACCTGTTCCCTGCTCACCAAGGTGGTGGAGGGAGGGGTGGCAGATGCCATAGGCTACTTGCTCATGACTCTCTGCCTGACAAGCAAGGAAGTGGTGGCAGTGATGAAAAACAAAATGAGCAATAGCCATTGCCAACAATGGCAGTGAGATAGCAGACCCACCAAAGGAGGAGACCCATTTTGAGCCAGCACTGTGAATTAGGGGGTGACAGGAGCTGTGGTCCAACACTTCCGGAGGACCCCAGACTGGAAGGCTGGCATGCTCCCTTCCCTGGCATGTCCCACTGAACTCAGTGACTCTTATTTATTTATTTTTCGATTTATATCCTGCCTTTTTCCTACAAAGGGCTCAAGGCAGCTTTCATCTCCTCCTCCATCTTATCCCCACAACAACCACCCTGTGAGGTAGGTTGGGCTGAGAGTCTGTGACTGGCCCAAAGTCACCCAGTTGGCTCCATGGCTGAGCGGGGACTCGAACCCATATTGTCTGAGTCCCAGTCCCATGCTCTTAACCACTACACCTTAACCACTACACCACACTGGCTCTTCCTTCTGAGTAAGCACACCTAGGACTGTAAGAGTCTCTTTCACTTGATTATACTTGCTGATGTGGGAATTTTGTGGCAGACACTTTATTGTACAGAGGTGGCACACGGCCACCTAAGAAGCATTGAGAAGAGCTGCTTAGACGGGACTTGAATTTGTAACAGACTTAAGTGCATAGCAGGCTTGTCTGGGAAAACACACGTAAAGACCTTTCTAATGTTGCAATGCCAACCAAGACAAAAGAAAAAGAAGTGACTGTAATTTTCATAATCCCCCAAGTAATGTGTCTAAGTGAGATAATGTCCATTGAAGAGGCTTTTGCTTTTATTAGTTTTTCCTACTGGACGTGTGCCATGCAGTGGAAGTTCACGCTGGGTTTTGGGTTAAGCAAAGAATACTCCATAGCAACGGGGATTGTTCAGACGGAGGTGAAAATCCCCAAGTTGGGCCCAGTAACTAATCATTCCTTTTCTCTGCTCTTGGCAGATAGCCACCTGCTCAGTATTAGACTGTACCAAGTGGTGGGAGGAACTGGGGGGGGGGGAGGAGAGGAAGAGCCTGAAGTTTAATGATTGAACCAACCATCACACGGAGCGGATTGAGTTCAGGGCTTGCTCCGGGGTCGCCGAGTAAGGTCTCTGCTGGGAAACGGCCGGGGCGAAGCAGATGTGCTGCCGCCTCCCTCGCCTCTGAATCACATCTGGAGCCAGTAATTCGCCGCCAGTCTGTCCACTCTGGGCCAGTGCAGAAAATGTTTGCTGTGCATTTGGTGGCCTTTTATTTTACGAAGCTGAAAGAGGACCAGATCAAAAAGGTAAGACTCGGCTGTTTTGGCTGCTGTTTTAAGGCTGCTTTTTTGTTTTGGGTTCTTTTTTCCAAGCCACTTTTGCTAAAAAAAATAAATAAGCGGGGCTTTTGTGGATAGGCTTAGTGTCTTACTAGCAAAGACTGGCTGGAGATGAGGTGTGGGTTTTTCGGAGGCGGGAGCTGATTTCATTTGCACTCTTGAAAATGAAAAACCCATATATTTAAGTAGAGAGACCTGAGTATAACCATTGTGAAAAGTTCTAGTTATCAATATAACTTTTATGATTTACTAGCAAGGCATTTCTTCTTCCCTCACTCTCCCTTCATGCATCATATTTGGAACTGAGTGAGACTTGAGTTGCTAGTTGGCATCATAAACTGTATTTTAAATGTAAGGGACTGAAGCCCTATAAAAATACCCAGCTAAAGCCACTCTCTTTCATCTGATCGAAGATAGATTGAAATCATGACACCGTTCCAATCCGATTGACAGAACTGTCTCAAATATCCCGCCTCAAAATTGCTGTTTTATAAAACTAAAGAGCAGATGTCTCTATTTGCCTTCACCAACTTACTCTACACATCCTCATCCATTATGCCTGATTTTTACCACACAGTATTAAAATATTCAGTAGCATAAGAAGTATACTTTATATGAGGAGAAACCAGGTTTCTTAGCAAAATCCCAATTCTGAGTGAGAAAATATAAGTGCTGGGAAAAATGCAAGCACACTCATAGAACTGAATCATTCTGGAGCTCTTTAACTAAAAACTATTTATTTCTTTATTGCATTTCTTCACTGACCAACAGCCAAAGATTAAAACCCTAAAATGCAACATAAATGCAGTGCAAAACCTTTAAAAATTTACAGCAGAATAACCTGGAATAAAAAGCAGGAAAAGATTTATAAACACAGCAGTATATTTAGAGTGAAATCCTAGGTATGTGTAGACGGAAACTTCCTATAACTCCCAGCATTTCCAAGCTGTTGTGTAGGTCTTTTTATGTATAAACATGAATAGCGATGTGCTCTTAAAATCAAAAGGATCAAAAGGATCAAAAAGCTTGGGATATAATTGAATCTAACTGGGAAAGGCTTTTGATTCTGTTATGTGACTTCCTGTTTTTGTTCCTCACCAGTTTCTTGGCCTTCCTCTCTGCTCACCCACTTGTCTCCCTGGTCTTTTAGACTTTCTTCCACCATTGTATAGCCTTCCTAGAGCTACATGTGGATCATCACTTGTGTGCCATAATCTCACACAAGGATAATTAAGTGAAGCCATTTGACCATCTGAAAAAGAAGTCAATGGATCAGTTGGGAGAACTCAGGCCTTATAATACAAGATGTTTACTTTTCAGGTTTTTGAGGGGGGTTTTTATAACAATTTCCATCAGTGGCTTCTCTTTTTAAAAAGTTTTTCCCCCCTCTCTCATATTATATTCCTATTGTGACCCTTCTCCAAGGGAGCATACATAGGAATCATCACACTGTGTTCTCGTAACAGCCCTGTGAGGTAGGTTAAACTGAGAAAAGTGACTGATGCAAGAGCACTGGGCAAGCTTCCAAACTTTACATCCAAGAACAAGTGACAGCCTGTCCATTAGACCAGACTTTCCAACCTGGTGGCCTTCAGAGGCATTTGGACCTCAGCTTCCAGAATTCCTGTCCAGCAGGGCCATTGACTTGGAAATCTGGGTGTTGCACCCCAAAAGTGCCTGGAGGGCACAAGGTTGGGGAAGGCTACATTAGAGCACAGTAATCCTTCAATGTATAGATAGTGGGCTGGCTCCCAATTTGAGGGGGATTGGCAAAGGATGCCGCCCCTTATCTCAGTTCTAGTGACTTTATCTAGCAGTAGAGGCTGCAGGTAGCATCAATGCAGGGATTAGTGAGCCGCCATTTTATTTTCCCATTATGCCCCAAAGCAATGCTACATCCAGAAGTATTATAGGAAATTGAAGTTACGGCTCCCACACCTAAGCCTTAAAAAAGAAAAAAAAAACTAGATTAGAGACTTTGTGTGTTGGACTGCAGCAGTCCTATTCCTTTAATTTAATAAGTAGTCCAACAACATCTGTAGGGTGTTCTCCACCTCTGAATTAAAGGGAGGCCCAGGGGAGTTGCCAGCCAGGAGTTGGCAGAGGCCCCGTGAACCCAGCAGTAATCAAGAGATGCTGAGGGTATATTGATAGTGAATACTACTAGGCTATTATCATGTATAAACTGTGCTACCTATATCCAGACTCCTTGTAAATTCCTTCCCTTCTCAAACAATAAATGTTTGGTGTAGCAGCCAACATTATCTTTTATTTTTGCTCTGAATGCATTGGCCTGCTCTACTAATCTTAGAGACACATTGATACCATGAAGGGCGTCATTGTACTTGGTCAGTGTTCACCCCCCCCCCCCATTTATTTATTTAGTTGCTTGTTTTATTTCTATGCTGCCCTATAGCTGAAGTTCTCTGGGTAGGTAACAAGAATTAAAGTACAAAATGCACATACATTTGATTTTCATGCAGTTACACATACACAAAGGATGACTTTTTAATTTGTATTCTTCTCATATAACATGAATTATACACAAAGGAAAAGTCCCTCCCCAGTTATTTTTAAAACATGGAGAAAAAATAGTGGTTGAATATTCCTTAAGCTTATAATTCAAATAACAGAAAAAGTTCAGTTGTTCTTCAATGTATTAATGCCTGTCTTTGGCCAACAGTCAAGTTGGTCACATGTATTTTTCTGCTTTTCTTACTGGGACTCAGGCAATCTGGATTCTAGTCCCCACTCATGCATGGAGCTCACTGGGTGACTTTGGGCCAGTCACAGACTCTCAGCCCAACCTGCCTCACAGGGTTCTTGTGGTGGGAATAAGATTGAGAAGAGAACTATGTATTTCGCCTTGAGTTCCTTGGAAGGAAAAAAGGCAGGATATAAATATAATAAATAAATTCTTCCCATTGTTTATTTAAATATGAGGCCAAGTTGTATATGCTAGTGGTCAACCTGTTTGTTTAAAAACCAAATGCAGGAGATCTACTGTTAAGTGTTAATAATCACACCTCCAATCTGTTACTTGATCCACAAAGCAAATAAAAATTATTAGTATTATTGCAACATTTTTATATTGCTCCATAGCCCAGTGGGCTCTTGAGATGGTTTATAGATGTAAAAATAAATAGAAGCAACGAAATAAAAATAAAAATGCAATGTCTGGTGGAGGGCAGCAGTGGAGGCAAAAACTAACAAGTGTGGTGCAAGCCACCCAATGCTCTGAGCCACTCCAAAGATCCCTCAAAAATACAGTATATCAAATGGGAACTGGCATATTTTGCCCCACCAGGCAAGAGGTTCAGGGTGATTTTAATTGGTGAATTTGGTGTGCATGCAGAGAGGCAGGTTGATGCACCTTTCCCACCACCATGGTCTCGGTCTGAATCTCCCCCCCCCCCCCCCCACACCATATTAGCACCTGCACAGCAACAGGATTTCCTATTTATTGATCTACATGCAGGATTATAAGAAGCTCGTTATCCAGATTGTGGGTGTGTCTAACTCATCTTGTCAGCAGTGAGCTGCAGCACCTGTCTAGCTTTCAGGCAGAATTCTTTCTCAGCCTCACCTAGAAATGCTGTGTATTGCTCCTGAGACCTTCTTGCGAAGTGGATGCTCTCTCATTGTGCTGCAGCTTTTCCTGAACATTATCCTTTAGTTCTGTACTAAACTTAGGCTTGCCTCCAGTCACATATAACATGCACAGAGGGTAGAGGTGTGATGTCAAGAGAAAAAGCTGTGTGGATGTTCATATATCTTCCTCCATCCTTGGCTTGTTGCTTTTTACCTAAAGTTAAACACTGATCCTGGAGAAAAGCTTGGCTGATAGAAGAGCATTTTGGAAGGCAAAGTCTACAGAGATGCCTGCAATGCAATGCATATTATTTCAACTCCTTGCACCTTTATGTCTCCTTTACGTTAAAAATAGGACCCCCTGCATCTCCTCACTATCTGCTGATGCAGCTGGCTCACTTCTAGTTTGGCCTCTAGGACCCAGCACCACTATAACGTATGTGGGGAGCACATAAGAGATGAATGAGACCCAGAGTTTCAAATTTCCCTGTTAGGTAGCGTAACAGAACTGTTAGTAAGTGTGTACGTAATTTGTAATCTCTGATAACTTTAGAAAGTTTAATTATTGCCTACCAATAGAACTTGGGCTTTGACTAGATAAAAAAAGACTAACAAGGAGAAACTACTACATTGCCAACAGTTGATAGAGCATGCTTTTGTATCATGTCCAAAGCCTGAATGATGCCTAGTTCCAGAGACAGTGTTAGCACATGAGGCTGGAGCCCAAAATCTCTGGGAGTTGATCTGCCCTCTTACCCTCCTTTCCATGGGCCCCTGCTTAAGGAAAGAATGGCCCCAACAAGCTTTTTTGTATCTGATCGCCCTGGAATAGCTGGCTTCCTGCCTACGTGGGTTTCCATTTCTGCTGCCCACCCTATTTGAATCCTCTTTCTCCCTGAGGTTATTTTGTGAAATCCTTTGTCCCGTCCACACATCCGTTTTTTTAACTGATGTCCTTAGGAGGCAGGGTTGTTGAGAGACTTTAGGGTATATGCAAATTAGCATGTTTTCCTTATATTTGGGTTGTGGGGTTGAACCTAAGAACTTTTTGATCTAGTTCCACTGATATAAAGTTCAAGTCAACTATTTTCTTTCATTTTTTTCCCTCATGCTGGTTTTTGTAGTGTCTTATTAACTCAAAGCCATGTAAACATTTACTGGAATTTTCTTCTGTATAGAGAATGGTGATACTGAGTGTAGCCATTAAGAAATGGGGCTATAAATCAGGAAGGCCTCCTGTTGGCAACTTACCTCTTTGGGCCAATGTTTTAAGCCCCTCTGATTGCCACCATTCCCATCTGCAATGTAAGGCAGCTTTGCCCACTGTGCTGCCCTCCTGTTGTTCTGGACTATAAATCCCATTATCTCCAGCCAGCATGGCTAATGAACAGCCATGATGGTCTGAAATGGCTGGTGGGCACTAGGTTATGGGTGACTGATTCTGGTAATAATACTGACTAATCTTACAGGGCTGCTTAAAAAAATGCAGCTAGCAAATCATGTGAACACTGATGACACTTAGATAAATATTAATTATGCCTGTCATGTGGACATCAATCTCCCATTTCCTTTCACATCTTTTGAACTGTATCCAGGCTCAAGTGTAGCAGCTTTGTGCTCAGATTATCATCACCACTTTTGTATTATCTTGCATCAGTTATTTCTTAGATTGTGAACTTTCCCTGAACCTTCTGAAATACCTAGTTAAAGAGTACCCCAAACATGTGGGAAAAGGTGGTCTTGCATCAGACATTCTTGTAATTACTACTTGGGATGAAAATGAATAGCAGTTGCTCAGAAAGCTCTTCAGTTTGACTAAATTACAGTGCAGAGGTGTTAAACCTCTTTCAGCCTGAGGGCTGAATTTAATTTCAGGTAAGCTCTTGGGGATGGCGTTCCAGTGGTGGGAGGGGCCATATGTAAGAAGGGGTGGAGCCACAGACAAAAGGAATGTGCTAGGAGAGGCATTACACCTTTTAGATTATGGAAATTCTACAAAAGTCAGAAAACCACTATGCTGCTGGTGTTGAGAGGAAAGGGCATGGGGGTCAGGAAGAGGAAGTGTGGCCATCTGGGGAATCCTGGGCAGCTGGATTTTCCCCCCTCATTCCTGCTCCCCTGTTAATAGTGCTATTGATTATCAAAGGTGTTACCACATGAGTGGCAATGCCATTACAGTATTTTGTGATTCCTCACTGCACTGATTTGGTTTATGCATGACTGGTGCAGAAGGGGGAAACTATATCATTTTTGTATTTGTAGTATGCAGTCAAATTTGTTTGACTCATTATTTTGTAATGAACCATTACTACCAGCAAGCCTTCTTAACTACCTTGAGGGCCACAGATGGGCATTTGATAGTCCCGGGAAGGAAGAGACCCTTTTTATTTGTGCTGCCTAAATTACAGAATAGCCTCCCAAGAGAAGTACATTAGCAGCTTCTTTTACTTCCTTGAAAACAAGCCTTTAGGACTATTCTGGCAGGCATCTTTTGTAGAGCTTTTACCTATAGCTGGCTGTTGCTAATAGGGTTTATATGGCAATATTTGATGATAATGTCCTTATTACTATTTTTCTTTGTTTCTATTATTGTTACATTGCTTTTCTCTTTTGTTCTAATTTTATATCTTTATTTGTAAGCTACCTTTGATTCTATGGTAGAAATAAATATGTAAAAGATGGGACATTTTAGATCATGGGTCCTCAAACTATGGCCCGTGGGCTGGATCTGGTCCGCCATGCCCATTGATCTGGCTTGCCACGCATGTGCGTGGTGAGGTGCCGGCTTGCTCGCAAGGAGATCATTTTGACTCTCTCGGAGAAAAGGATCTCTGCGCGTGCATATGCCCCCCCCACCTGACCCGCGCCCCCTGTCTGCACCGCCTTGGCGGCCCGCGCCCATTCCTGGCACCTTTCAACTGGCCCTCCATTCAAAAAGTTTGAGGACCCCTGTTTTAGATCCTGTAAAGTAAGGCTGAGGTTCCAAACCATGGCCCAGGGATTCCTAGTGATGTCTGGTGCACCTGGAGATGTTTGTCGTGGCTCCAATAAAAAGAAAAGAAGTGTGGAAGATTTGGTGATGATCCTGCCACATGCCAAAGAAGCAATCAGTTTAAAGAGCTTGCCTCCTCAGCAGTGCAAATAGTTGCAATAAAAGCAAAACACCAAGTACCTTCCTGTTGGGCGCATGGTTTTTCCAGACAGAGGCATAGAATTTATTAAAATAGATCATGGCCATAGCTGAGCAGCCACTTATTGCTGATTAACAAGTTGTTCATGTTCTCTGTTCTTTGATGATATAAAGTCAAGATAATGACCAGGTTCACCCGAAACACTGTGGCTCGCCATGGATTATTTAATTCAGGACAAGCTGTAGCACCAATGGACACCATTTTGCATATTTAGCCTCCAACTTTGGTTTCTCATGTCATGTGAACCCAACCATCATGGGTTATGTGAGGACTGAATAACTCTCTCATCACCCTACAACAGAGTATGGATTAAATCAGGTTTGATTTTCTCATGGCTGGGTTTGTATGATGCAACAATCCCTGCTTGAGGGTTGAATAACCACAATGACAGCTGGCAACACAGCCTTGTCAAGCATTAAAGAACCCGCAGTGGGTGATTGTGCCATGTGAACTGGCCCAATATGGAGGTCCTCAAAGAACAAGTGAAGAACAGTGGTCCTTAATGGAACAAGTTTAAGACCAAATAATGTTCAGACTATCTTTATAATAAAGACCTTTTTCTCAATCTGGTCTGCTGGGTCATATGCTAACAGTTTACTCTTCTTAGATTTGGCAAGTAAAGCACAACATTGTCTAACTGGGGGCATAGAAAATGTTATTGCATCACCTGCTTTTTATCTGATCTTTCTGAAAATGGCAGAGTTTCAGGGCATGCCCTCTGAAAATGCAGTACAAATGTTAGCTTTTTGATAACTTTATCAATCCATCGCATGGAAAAAGAGGCTCAGTTGTGAGTGCTTCTTCCTACTTTACTAATGGATGCTATAGGAGATCACCACTTTGAGTGAGCATATGTAGAAATCCATTTTGTGAAAGTAAGCCCAAGAATTTCCTGAACTTATTCCAGAAGTTCTATATACATCAGTATATAAGTTGTCAAGGTAGGAATGAATTTGGATGCACACCATATTTTTAGGCATCTCAACCATATCTGCAAAATATAATATGGAAAATGCCTCTGAGAAGTTGAGCTCTTCATGGTCAGAGTGGTGCTGCTTAAAAGTTCCAGGGATCAGGCCCACAGGAACCCCCCCTCCAAAAAGTGTGCTAATTTACATATGCTCTAAAATCTCTGGGTGTATCTTTAAAGGACCCTTTCACCTAATGACACCACTATTTGTTTAAAGTAGGGGTCCTCAAACTTTTTTACCAGGAGGCCAGTTGAAAGGTGCCGGTGCTGGGTGCGAGCCGGAAAGGTGGTGCTGCTGGCGGTGCGCGCGGGCCAGTGCAGGGGTGGGGTGCGCGGTGAGGGGAGGCGAGGCGTGGGTGGGCACGCGCCGTGGGCGCACGAGGCAGAGGCTTGCTTGCTTGCTTGGAGATCGTTTTCTCCGGGTGAGCAAACCACTGCCTCTCCGCCGCAGCGGGTGCGCACACGGGGGGTCCAAATGGGTCCGATAAATGGGCATGGGGGGCCAGATTCAGCCCATGGGCCGTAGTTTGAGGACGCATGGTTTAAAGGAATGCATGGATGGAGGAGATACAAGCATTTCATTTCAAAGAAAAGCGAAAGACAAAACTCAGGCAGAAAGACTTTTTGTGGGTAGGGGAGCATGTGGAGGCGCAAGGCCAGCTGACCCAGGGGATCACACACGACAGGGGTCTTCAGCCCCCTTTTCTTTCAGCAAGTGCTCAGTAAGCAGGGTGGTGGGGGAGGTGGCCTTCCTGAGATTTGGGGCTCCAAATTAACGATTCAGGGGTTCACAGCTGTGTGCAAGTAGAATTCCCCTGCATAAGTCAAGAATCTTCTCTCCCTTGTGATGGCACATCGGTGTCCTGGCAATGTTTACTAGGTTTCCAAAGGACAGCACAGTGGATAATTTCTGCTCATTTGGTTTCAAAAGGGATCAAGAATGGGCAAGATATCCCCAAATGTGCCCCATGAGTACAAGTTGATGTCTGGCTGAGTACAGAACAGACCTATTTGTTCAACACCCTTGCACATGAAATTCCCTTCCCATTAGGTCACTCACATGACTGGCTTCACCCGTGCTCTCCATCAACACCAATCTACCAGCTCCCAGATCTGCTCTACCTCATGTATATTTGTATCCGTAAAGGTAGACTTGGATTTATCATGGATAGTTTCACATTTGTAAACTCTTTGTATAGCCTCTTGGCTGCGATACCTGGAATGTTGGGAACTATACATTCCTAGCACAAAATGAGCTTCTTTCTAACTCTAGCAAAGGTAGGAACATGATCACAAAGTAAGATTTCTAAGCATCCTAGCAAATCATAGGGAAACGGCAGGGAGCAGCATGACAGGAAACCCTGTTTTCAACTGATTAAAAAAAATACTGTTGATGTGCTCAAAGCCCGGGGCTTGGCACATGGGTCTTTGTAGCTATGCATGCATGCGTGTATTCCTAGGGGTATGAGTCACTATTCACCAGTGTTAAAAAAAAAATCACTTTTCAGGTGCAAAACACTCCTTATTTCCCAGTCACCAGTAAAATAAATTATTCATTTGTCCTGTTCTAGGTTGATCGGTACTTGTTCCACATGCGTCTCTCTGATGAGGTCTTGCTTGACGTGATGAGCCGTTTCCAGGCTGAGATGGTGAAAGGCTTAGGAAGATACACCAATCCAACAGCTACCATTAAAATGCTGCCAACATTTGTACACTCGATCCCTGATGGTTCAGGTAAGCAGTCGTTTCCATTTCAGATTGTAGGTCTCCGCTGCGATTTTACAAAAGCCCTACAGAATCACGTGTTATGGGGCAGGGAGAAGCCTTAGAAGTAATTTGAAGGGGAAATGCAGCTTCCTCTCTTCCCTCCTCATGGTCCCCCACTGAGGACAAAAAGCAGATTACCACAGGCTGAGAATACATACTGATTGTATACAGAATGTCCAGGTTCAGGCGGTGGCATTTCAGATTGAGGCAGGAAAGAACTCCTGTCTGAAATTCTGGACAATGCTGGGCTAGCTGGCCAATGGCCTGACTTGCCAAAAGGCAGCTCTGCATAGTGGGTAGGGAGCAGCTAGACCTGCTGAATATGACTCTTCAGATGCTTTCAGAAACAAAGAAGCAAACAACCATTTAACTCTTCTTTCCCCTGAAATCTCAATAGTAATAACACATCTTTATGACTGTCTGTAGCAAAAGTACATATATCTGTATTAACATTAGTAGAATGTGCCTCCCTTGAAGACACTGTAGAATTAGAAAAATTAGGAAACTACCAAAATGTCTGCCAATCTGACTTGGTTCCTAGTCCCTAAAAATAGGTGAGCTATTTTCTCCAAAATTGGAATGTACCAGTTTTTTGCAGCTCAGCGCTCCTTAAATATATCTATCTTCCAGTTTTAAATTACTTTAAGTTTAGCAATCATCAGTACATGTGGCATTTATCACTATTTCTCTATGAAAAGTAGATTCTTCCTCTAAAATCAACCACATTGAGCATCAAGAATCTACAAGAATAGAAAAACTCTAAATTGTATATGTGTCTCTGATTATCTCTTGGCACTGTTCGTGTTAGTTTTTTCCCATTAAATATGCTTGAGCTTAAGATCTGGAGTTAAGTTACATGGTAAGTTAATCCTTTACTGTGATGCCAGATGTGATGAGATGCCAGATGGCTGGCAGAGGCATCTCCAGAGAAAACCAGGCTAAGTTGTCTTTTAAGACACTCATGTGCTCGTCTGTACAACCCGAGTTTCCAAAACAGCTGGCTGTTAAAAATATTCTGAGAATGGTAGCAATCAATGATGGGGTCAGATAACATAGCAGCTTACAGTTATTTTATGGGTGAATGTGAGTTGTTGTTGAAACACAGTTGTCCAACAACAAACTGCACGAACAAGCCATGGCTTGTTAACCACAAACAACCCATTGTTGGGTTTTGAACTCTGAGTAGTTCACAATGGTTTTTTAACTTGGCTGGTTTGTTAGCATTGTAATCCGCATTTCAACAACAGCTATTGGTTCAACATAGGGCCACACTCAGCCCTTGACTGTCAGTTATTGTGTTGTTGGAGGCCAGTCAGTTTCTATAAAATGTTCTCCATTTTCAGACTCTATTTGGGCTTACAATGAACAGTTAGGTGAAGTTTGGAAAACCCAACCATTTTTATCTGTGTTACAGAAAAGGGTGACTTTCTTGCTTTGGACCTGGGGGGCTCTAAATTTAGAGTCCTAAAAGTTAAAGTGTCTGAAGATGGGAAGCAAAAAGTTCAAATGGAAAGTCAATCTTACCCGACACCTAAAGAAATTATACATGGGAGCGGGACTGATGTAAGTAGTACGCTTTACCTCTAGGACTTGCCCCTTATGATTTAATGTATTTTGAGACATGAAAACAAAGTAATTTTTTTCTGTTGGGCCAATTTGTTTGTTTTTATACAGTTTGTCTATTTTAAGTTATATATTACAATTTAATATTTGTTTGATCTCAGTTATAATTCACTGTGAAGATGCAGCTTTGGCTGAAAGCTTTTTAATAACTGCACAGGAAATACAACCAAGTTTAATGTAAATTATATTTTATTTCCTGGACCACTTCAACTGCATGACACTTTTAGTGGGCATATAAAGCCAAAGCTGTTGTATATGAGTATAGAATAAGATGATGATTGGCTTGTGTTTCTTTTTTATTTTGTGGTAGCTGTTTCAATATGTAGCGGACTGCCTTGCAGACTTCATGGAAGCGAAGGACATAAAGTATAAGAAACTGCCTCTTGGCTTTACCTTCTCTTTTCCTTGTAGACAGAGCAAATTAGATGAGGTAAGTGCAAGATAATATATCATTTCATATCCAGGGGAAACCTTGAGCAGAATTACTAACTGGTGTTACTGTGCTGAGTAGGTGACCTAATAGTTAAGGTGGCTACCACTGCATGCCACTATTGGTTATCTATGCAAGAGGACTTTTGGAAGGCCATCTTTGCTCTGAGTAAGAAATACAGTACATAGCATTGTACAATTCTAATTTCTAAAACTCAGGGGCTGAGGATACACAGCAGATGGGCAGAATTCAGACCTGGCGGCAGAATCCTACCCTCCTGGAATCACCAGATGGTCAAACTGTCTTCCTCTGCCCCAATCTCCTTTCCCTCATTTAATAATTTCCTGGTTTTTATGCAGTTTTTCCTATTCTAAAAAGTTGGAAACACTTCCCCTGAGGCTTGGGTAATGACAGTAAGAGCTTTCAGCAAAAATTGGCTGGTATTCTTGCTATTGGCTCCACCCCTTCACCTTTGGCTTTTCTGTTTATGCCATCTTCCTGTGAGTGTGTGTGTGTGTGTGTGTTAACTAGAACCCCAAGATCCATCAACTGGAGCCTGGTGGAAAAAACATACATTTATAATGGGAGAATTCTGAGCCCAGGAACGTTAGTCCTGAACTGAAGAGGACTCTCAGTTCCTCCACATAAGAATCCATTCCAGGTTTATTCCTTGTTTCAGCAATATAATTTAAGATGGTGGGAGTATTCTTGTTGCTGCCATACTTAAATGGTGGGAGTTAGAAATCCTTGTCAATCTACTGCAAGGAGTCAGAAAACTGGCGGTCTACTGCAGACACCTGCCAGTAGAGATACAGATCTACCGTCTGCCCCAACCTGCTTTATCTTATGCAAGCTTATAATCAGTATCATGTTCCATGTTCTTTTGTCAGCTAGATCTGTTTTTTTAGATAAATTCTGAGGACTTCACAAACTATTTGGAGACGGATGGAAGCTGGCCAGCCTTTCAGCATTGTGCATAGTGTGTGTGCCTAATTAGTGATGAGCGCCCTTCCATATAATGAATTCACTGCTAATGATGTTTGTTTGTTTAATTCCTACCCCACTTTTTTTTCTTTTAAAAAAATTTTTGCATGAAGTGGCTTATGAGAAGATCTAGGTTGAAAATGAAACCCTAACTAAAATGTGGCATAAAACAAATAAATTAAAATGCAGCCATACAACAAATTAACAGCACCAACTAATTAACACCACCTTCAGTAACAGAACAGCTTATATGCCAAAAACCTGTTTGAACGTCTTTGCTTGCTGGCAGAAAGACAGCAAAAAGGGAGACAACCTTGCCCCTCTGCCTTTGGTGGCGGTACCTAAAGAAGAGCTTTCCCCACAGATCTTAAAACCCAGGTAGGCTTGTGTGGATGAAGGCTTTTTCCAAGTAGCCTCAGCCCAATCCATATAAATGATGTAGGTCAATATAAATCATAACCAGCACTTCAAATTGTTTTGAAACTTTAGCATGCTATTATTTTAACATAGTAGGTAGCAGAAGGAGGGTGTTTTTTGTTATGTTGCTTGGTAAACCACGTATACATTGATGGAGTTATGTTGTCATTACTTACTCATAAGATAAATGTTCTTTCTTGAAAGGGGGTGCTGATTTCTTGGACAAAACATTTCAAAGTCCGAGGAGTACAGCAGACAGATGTGGTGAAATCTCTTCGTGAAGCCCTTAGGAAACACCAGGCAAGTTCCTAATGCTTGGATTGTCTTTCAAAATACAAGATGTGGTCCCTTGTAGCTTAGGTTTCTGAAATATTTTTAAAGCCCTGCACCTAAAGACATTGCTCGATTAACTCCAGGTGGAATAGCCCTAGCACTAGCAACCCGAAGGTGCTGTCCCACTGTTCCATTATTTTTTCTCCTTCACAGATTTTTTTGCATGAAGGAAAAAGATGGAAGAAGTGATAATAAAATATGGGGCAGTAATGAGTGGAGATCCCCCCCAATAAAATTATGTGAATAAGGCAGTGCAATGGCGCCATAACAGGCTTGTCTAGATGCAGCCTTCTTTACAAAATTATTCTTGTGTACCATTTCTGGAGGTCCCCAGGCTGGGGAATACCTGCCCATACTGACACAAATGAAGGAAAGGCAGAAAAGGTCCTTCAACACTCAGCATTCCCCAGCTAGCCATGTTGGGAGTTATAGGCCTTTTTCTCCATTTCAAAGTACAATTTATTTATTTATTTATTTATTTAAAACCTTTATATCCCATCCTATATGAGAAAATGTCCCAGGATGGCTTACAAAATTATTACAAATTATTACAATATTTGAATACTCTTGCTCTAATTCTTTTGCATTTTTAAGGAGGCATTCCAGCTAGACAGGTCCTGGCAATGAACAGGCATGGCACATATATTGCATCTTTTCCATCTTAAAAGCGGAGGTTTTGTGTGGTAAAGCAAAATCTTGAGAAGTCACATAAGGGGTCTACAAATGAAAGATGATGATGTCTGAAATGCTCATTAAATTCCTTGTTGAAGGAAGGTGTTTGCACAGTAAAGCCCCATTTGGAAGGACTGAAAGTGTATCTGTCTAAAATTCATTTTAGCTTCCCTTTGTAAAGGCTGTGGATTAAGTTCGTTTCTTTTAGAGGCACAGAAACTTAGTTTGCATGAATGACTGTAAGACTATGAATAGGTTTTAGATTAACTTGACTGACATGTTGCATTTGGCCCATTAGGATATTGATGTAGATGTTTTGGCTTTGGTAAACGACACAGTAGGAACAATGATGACCTGTGGATATGATGATCAGCGATGTGAAGTTGGTGTCATTATTGGTAATTCTATTAACAATTTTACAAGAGGTGGGATAAGGTTGGCTTAACTTAAAGCAAATATTCCAGAACTGTAACTCAATAGTTCCATGTTGGATTTCAAAAAAAGCAAAGAAAAGGATATATATATTTAAGAACCCCAAACTTATCATTTTTAATACTTTATTTGGATGATAGAACAGCCATAGTTTGTTAACAGTATTTACTTATTTATCTGGCCAGGGCGACTTCTTTTCTTTTATAACTTTTCTTTTATAACTTCTTTTATATCTTTTATATTTTTTATTTATTTTATATTATTAACTTTAATTTTATATTGTTATTTTTGTATTGTATTGTATTTTATTGTGTTGTAAGCCGCCCCGAGGCTTCGGCAAGGGGCGGCATAGAAATGTTCTAATAATAATAATAATAATAATAATAATAATAATAATAATAATAATAATAATAGTTTGAGAGCTTGGAGGAGTGAGTGTGCTGGCTATTGGTTGCTTGTCCTCTTCTACTTGGCATTGCTAAACAACCCAGGAACAGTTTCTGGGTTGTTCATGTGACATGCGAACCTAGAACTCTGGGTTACTGAGTGAGAAACCAACACCCTCTCTTACTCCTGTGAGCCAGCTGTAGATTGCTCATTGTGTGAGAACCAAGCCATGATGTCAGGCTTTGTAAAAGAATTTATTTTAATACCTCCATTGTTGCATCATGCTATGTTTTTAGAAGGGTTGTTTTAGCTCTTTAAATATTATTGTGGCCCTGTATTACATGATGTCAACGGTTAGATAATCTCAATTACTTATCTCAATTTTAAATGGCTTTATACCGTTTTTGTTCTCTTATTAATTGGTGCTTGTTTTATTGGAATTGTTAGTTTAATTTATTTCAGACTGCATGTTGCCCAGAGATAGCTTTTTATTACTGGCTGATTAATAAATGAAAAAATAAATGGGGATTGCAACAATGCCATTTTTACTTCTCCTTTTTTGCATTTTCTCCCCTTTCAAAATGAATCTGCTGGATTTAGGAACAGGCACAAATGCCTGTTACATGGAAGAGATGAGCAATATTGACCTTGTGGAAGGAGATGAAGGAAGGATGTGCATCAACACTGAATGGGGAGCCTTTGGAGATGATGCATCCCTGGATGACATCCAGACGGAATTCGACAGGGAAATTGACTTGGGGTCTATCAATCCTGGGAAACAATTGTAAGTTTACTTGCCGATTTAGCATAAGGCTTCTTTCTAGTGATGTTGAAGGAAGCATGTGTGCGATCGTTTAATGAGCATGTCATTATGCTGCTTTGAATAAGTTGGTCAGCCCTGAGCACCATATTTAGAGACCTGTAGCCCAGCCTGAGAAGAGGGTCTGAACAAGTGGAAGCCTAGAGGTGAATTCCCACCCCACTCAACATGCTTACGACTTCCAAATGGCTATAAGAGGAGGTGGCTGCAACTCTCTCATATTTTTTGGGTTCAGATAATTCAGAAGCAGATGGCTTTTAAAAAGAGTATACACAGAAGCTGATCCTGTCGCAATTAAAAAAAAACCCAGACATAATTTCCTGTACCAGTTTATTTGCCTTAGCTAAGGTGTGTTCTTTTTTAAAAATTAATTTGAAACCGTTCCAATCTACAGGAGCAGGTAGTTTGAAATACATATTTTGTTAATAAAACATTCCTTCCAAGTTCCTCTACTGTTAATGAAGCTGAAAACCCGTGAGCCCTGAGTGAAGTGCAAGGCTGGGAGAGAAGGGGAAATGAGGACAGGAATTCAGGAACACAGCCTTGGAAGCCGCTGCAAGGGAACAAACAGCGCACGGCTTCCTTCCCTCTTCGCCTGACAAGCTCCATCTGGGGGCTGAGCGTGCCCAGAAGGCCTTGAGCCTGACAAGAAAAACCGAAGAGTCCACTGGGGGCGTACAGTCCAAAGAACATTTGCGGTTTATTCAGACATACAGGAGGTACATGCAGCATGTAGGAAACTCCAAAGGGACTACCAAGATGGAGTCTGTCCAAGATGCTTTGATAACGTATCCTGTACAAACACAGTTTGGAGGAAGGGTTCTAGATCACCTGGGCAGTTTGCCAGAGGCGCATAAGATGAGAACAACAGGAATGAATGTGATTAAGAATGCAAAAGGAAGAACCTTCGGGACAGACAAACCATCAGCATATCTAAGTGTAAGTAGGGAGCCAGACTTGCAACAAGGATTCCAGATTAGGAATCCCACGTTAAATCTCAAGCTGTTCTTACAGCGTCAGGCTTCAGCCATATAATAGCAAAGCTTTCCCTTGTTTTATCCTGCGAGACCCCGCATTGGTAAATTCTGGGCTTCAGTGGAAATGTCCTCTTGGTAGTGCATCTTCTCTGAGTGAATTCTTTCCAGCCCACAAGGATTTTCTTGATGAGTCCATAGCAGAAGATGAATGAGACACAGCTCCTCCAAGCCCAGTTTACTCATTACTGGATGAATGGATTGTGTTAAATCCATGCTGACTGTATTTCAGGAATTGTTAGGTATCTTTCATTCTATCATCCACTTATTGATAGTTTTTTAAAAAACCAGAATTTCATTCTACTTGTGCTATTCTTCCTTAGTTAATGTTAGTGCATTTGCACGAGTGGAAATAGCACCAATGTGAATCCAACTCAGAAGTGAAAAAAGGTCTGCAAATCTGCAAAGTTAGCATGATACGGAAAAAGCTGGTTTGCTGCGAAATCCCTGCCAATTTGTAGTGGCAATAATAATCAGTCTGCATTTAGAACTTTTGTAATTGTTTAAACCTTGAGGTACATTCTCTACTGTATTTAATGATATACATGAAATGCTTCAATCAAAGAAAATTCAAAGTGATACACAAAGCCAGGTTTTCACACAGAGAGAAAAATCTTCCAAAGAACCCTGAGATAAATGATTTGTGCAATTTTGGTGATGCAGGTAAGGGATGGGGAGATTGCCTATGAGTTTCCAGCTTGTAGTTCTTGCTGAGTGTTGTATGAACTCAGAACTTACTGTGGTTTCCAGCTCTTCAGCATTACACTTGCTTGACAATCATGTTGCTTTTAAAACCAATAAAAATGGGACTTTGAGTCATGCTTTGAACCACATTCTGTAGTATATGACTTATGGAAGGATAGATATTATTTATGGGAGCCACAGAAATTGTAACCTCTTGTATTTTTACTCACTGCTGCTGAGTTATTACTTTTAAAAAGAAAAATCAAGTTGTTATGAATAGTTCTCTCCTGATGTTTTGAGATCTATTTTGCATAATTACATAGTGCTATTAAAATACTTTTCCTTAGAAACCTTTAGCTGATATGGCATATTTAATGACTGTTTTCTATGTCATGACAGGTTTGAGAAAATGATCAGTGGTTTGTATTTAGGAGAACTTGTTCGACTCATTCTTGTGAAAATGACGAGGGAAGGCTTGCTTTTCAATGGGAAGTTATCAACAGCTCTCTGTACCAAGGGCAAGATTGAGACGAAACACATAGCTGCCATGGAAAAGTAAGCAGTTTTAGTCTGTTTTTCAGATAGTTTTCTGCAGATGCGACCCGTTTGCTTCCTTCAGTTGCACTCTGAGCATGGCCAGTTTTACCATGAGGCAGAATGAAGCAGCTCCCGCAAAATGCAGATTCTAGGTGTCATGGAAAGTAAATTGTTAGTTATTATTGCATTTCTTTCTTTCTTTCTTTTTTTTACTGCTAGGGAAGGAAGTGAGGTGCAAGTGGGAATTTTCCCCCTTCACATACCTAAATATGCACACCTGAAGCAGGCAGGTTGGTGTTATTTGCTCATCTGCCTCAGGCGGCAAAATTTCTTGGTCTTGCCTTGATGGAGAATGGATTTTGGGCAACTTTGTTTTATCCTCTGCTTTAGCCTCACAGAAGTTCTAGACACAACAGAAGCGCCAGGAGAGGCTAAACTCAGGCACGTTATTTAGGGAAGTCAGAAGAAGCCTTCCCCCCCACCCCACCCACCGTCCCTTTCCCCTGTAATTCCAACCACGTATGACCAGATCTGTCCATGGCCTGCCCTCTGATTATACACAAAAACTGGCTGCCCTTTGCCTGCTTGGCCCTCTACTGAAACGATGCTCACAAGTCTGTTTCTGACTGCTTTGTTTCGTGGTAGATATAAAGAAGGCCTTAGCAATACAAAAGAGGTTCTGACAGAACTGGGCCTGACCCCGTCTGAAGATGATTGCATTGCTGTTCAGCATGTGTGCACTATTGTTTCATTTCGCTCAGCAAATCTCTGCGCTGCGGCCTTGGCAGCCATACTGACACGGCTTCGTGAAAATAAAAAATTGGCACGGCTCCGCACAACTGTTGGGATGGATGGGACTCTGTACAAGACGCACCCTCAGTAAGTCCAGACTTGATAAATCACTGGAGTACGTAGGGGAGTTGTTACTCCCAGATGGAGAAAATACCATTGCTGATCTGTGTATAGGAATTCACTTGAAGTGGTTGCAAATGAAATGGCAACCAGCAGACATGGCTTTGAATAAGCATTAAGCAAATTCATGGTTCACCGACTCCTGCTAGCCTTGATAACCTCATGTAATTTCCTTGGTCAGAAGCAGACTGTCTCTAGTTATCAGAAGCTGGGATCGAACCAAGAGGAAATGGCTGTTGTTGCTATTCCCAATTGAGCTTCCTGGAGATAGGCAGTTCTCCAGTTTTTCTGACAGAGTGCTGAATTAGGATAGTCCCTTCCAGTGGCACTCACAAATGAGTCCATTATTAGGCCTGTGGACACCCACAATTTTGTCTCGTGTGTGTACACATGAATTTGCATGAAATGTACTAGCAGTTATACTTAGGCTCCAGCAAAAGCTGATAAAATATCCCAGCAGGTATCCATGTCTGCATCTCTGTGTCTGCATCTCTAATGATATATCAGAAATGATGTAAGTTCCTCATTTCTCCTACCAGCTTTGTCGTGTCATTCTTTTATCTGTTAAAAGGGCACAGAGAATTGGGTAAAAAAGTTTAAAGATGGCATGCATCAGTACAAAATTTATCTGTGTAATAACCTCCTCCCCTGAGGTTAGCATTAATACTGGGCATTGCCTCAACACATGTCTAAAAGAAGCCTTAGCTGGATAATGCAATAACAGTTAGGTTAATTAGACAATATTTATTAAATAGATGTTTTGGTAACCATCAGAACAAAACCAATTAGGCTTCATAGCCTAAGTTTCATAAATGGAACAGATAAATGTCAAAGTAGCAATCCAGTGATTAGATATTTTCTAACTGCTGGCGTCTACAGCAGTTTCTCAAATGCCCAGATGTGCCCATGGGTCCCAAAAGGTTGGGATCCTGTGGAACAAATCCATGTACCTCTTTCTAGGCTTCTGGTGTGTGAACTCAGTGGCATCATCAAAAAGATGTTTTTGATTGATCTGAGCATTGCAAGGTGACATGAGAGAGATGGCTGTGAAGTATGAAGATGTCTGGTTTTTTAAAATATATTTTAATTGTTTTCTTAAAATAAATATGATACAGAAGGAAAAGGGTATACGAAATGAAGTGAAATAAAATTGCCAAGGGATTTTAAACCAATATAACCAATACATTAGTAATCTGCAAATTTCCAAAGAGACCAAAACTTTTTCTATCTTTTGGTCAATCAATACTCTGTTGAAGCTTGAAAAAAGAATAACTATAATTCTCTATACCAACATATTGTCCAGCCAGTTCAAATCAGTTATAAATCATCAACAGCATTTTAATAAGCTTCATTTTACATCATATTATGTTCAGTATAATACAATTTCCATTTATCATGGAAGTCTTCCATAGGTCTTCTGTTTACATAATTAGTTTTGCCATCACTGCATGCTATGCCGACTTACTTTTCCAGTCTTCAATTGTTGGACGTTCTCGTGTTTTCCATTTAGAAGCAGTTATAATTCTTGCTGCAGTTATTTGAGTATTTGAATTTGACATGTGCTTTGAAAGAGTCTCTGGCATTATGTTCAAAAGTTTGTAGTACTTGCCAATTTTTTCTATATCTTTCGGGATGATATACCACAAAAAACATCTTATACTGATTTTCTCTTTAGTGTGGTGCCTGTTAATGTGTGTTTAAAATACACAAATTGTGTCCATAATATTTGCCAGCACTTACCTACTGGGATTTTTCTTTTAGGTATGCTAAGCGTCTCCATAAAGTAGTTAGAAGGCTAGTTCCCAACTGTGACGTCCGATTTCTCCTCTCTGAGAGTGGCAGTGCAAAGGGAGCGGCAATGGTGACAGCGGTAGCCTGCAGACTATTGTCTCAGCGCAAACAAATCGACGAGGTCTTGGCACATTTCGTATTAACCAAAGAGGACCTCATAGATGTGAGAAACAGAATGAGAGCAGAACTGGAGTATGGCCTGAAGAAGGACACACATCCTACGGCCACTGTGAAAATGCTGCCAACGTTTGTTTGTGGAACTCCGGATGGCACAGGTAGCGTCTTAGAAGAGCATCGGCAACAAAAACTGCCAGCGGTTTCAGAAGATGAACATTTTACTTCCTGTCTATGAAGAACTGGTGTAAAACAGCGTTTGTAAGGTTTTTTCCCCCCTGAATATCAAGTTCCCTGGCACAATCCCATGCTTGTTTAGACAGGAACTCCCAGGATGCCCCGCTTTGCGATACAGTTTTCTGAGATGGCAGTGGATGTTATTTATGAGGGATAAATGTAACCATTCATCCCAGTCAAAAAATGCCCATTGCCCTGTCAGCTCACCGCCTCCTTTTAAAGAGGGCCTGGTGTTGTGACAGCTAGCTTCCCCAGAAAAGGCAATGGGATGCACTTTTGTACTTTCCAAATAG
The DNA here is from genome assembly GCF_004798865.1 of Varanus komodoensis. Lineage (NCBI taxonomy): Eukaryota > Metazoa > Chordata > Lepidosauria > Squamata > Varanidae > Varanus > Varanus komodoensis. Next base: position 16,704,520 of record NW_025335317.1, read on the forward strand.
CCAGAGAATCAGGAAAATGTGGAAAAAATGCATCCCCATCAAGACAATTAGGTCAAAAGCAGAACCCCAGTGAGGAGGTCTCCACGAAGTGGTGGAAATATCACCCCTACTCTTTTGTAAGATCAGTTGCACCTTTTCTTTTCCCTGACAGCTTGCCTTTGATAGCTGTCAAGAGAAAAGAAAAGGGAAAAGAAAAGGCTTTCCTTGGGACAGTGTTCAGGGTTGGTAGCTGTTGCGCTCTGACAGTAGATACCTCTCAGCACTCACCCACTGAAGGGCCTTATTTCTATACTTGTACAACTGCATTTCTGCATAGCATGGGTTAAAAAAAAACCCTCAATTTTTGTGCATGATGTGTACACAAAAGTAATAATAAAACGACAGCCCCTCCAGAGTGCTGCTTGGACACTTAGATGGGACTCTTTGATGTTTGGCTGCCAAATGGAACTCATGAAAGTCAGCTGTCGATTTAGACTTTGTGATCTTAGAAGAAAAGGGGAAAGCGGGGAGACCTGTCATGAGCCGAGATCAGCTTGTGATCACAGCAGGGAGGGCATTCCAGGTATGCAGGATGAAGCCCCCATGCCTGCTAAGCCTCTTTTCATTGGTTGGGGAGAAGATGCTCAGTAGGGGAAGGAGCTGCTTGGTTTCACTTCATCCTGAAGAAAGAGTCATGTGGGGGCGACTCTGCCTGTCAGCACTGTAGGTACCTTCTCAAGTCCTTGGAGCTTGGGAAGAAGGAGTATGCTGTTACCTGCACCTCCAATGGGCTGTGCTGGGTTCATACTACTTAGTGTATGGAATCTGGATTTGGGGGTAGAAAATAATCAGATGCTCTTGACTTAATTGTCTGGACTCTGACCACTTTTGCTGTGCCCTAGGCCCAACTCATGCCAGGTGTTAATATGGGTCTCGGACATGATGTGAGTCCAACTGTTGTGTGGATATAACTAGCAAGGTCAACTTGGACACCCGCTGCCTGCATGTCCACTGCACAGGCAGAGGTCTGGTTCTGCATCTTTGATTTTTGGGCTTTGCATGCTCAGTGGGAGAGTAATTTGGTGCAAAGAAGGGGCCTGCTGGCATTCCAGGGTGTGGGCAGATTTGATCTCAGCTTGGTTGCTGATTGAGAATAGGACTTGAGTAAAGTTTTTAATTTTTTTCTGTTGCAGAAAAGGGCAAGTTCCTTGCTCTTGATCTTGGTGGGACGAATTTCAGAGTTTTGCTTGTAAAAATCAGAAGCGGAAGAAGCAAATCAGTCCGAATATACAACAAAATCTTTGCTATTCCTTTGGAAATTATGCAAGGAACAGGAGAAGAGGTAAACTTAGTTGATTCTTTTTGTTCATCAAAATACATTGAAAATACTGATTTTAAATATTGCCTTTCTCTCCTTTTTGTTTCTTTTTTTCTTTTGTTAGCTATTTGATCACATTGTCCAGTGCATTGCGGACTTTTTGGAGTACATGGGAATTAAGGGTGCACGGCTTCCTCTTGGCTTTACATTTTCTTTCCCCTGCAGGCAAGCAAGTATTGATAAGGTAAGGAGTGGAACACATAGATGCTGAGATTTGGCATGTGACTTGGCTTCCTCTTATAATTTGGCTTAATCTCTGCATTTGTTTTTGCATGTTTAGAGAGAATTATGTTTTACAATACCCAGCATTCCTCAAGCAGCATGGCTGTCTTGAGGGTAATGGGAGTTACGGGATGGATTTCTGTTTAAACATACATAGGACTGTGCATTTAATTAATGTTACCTTTCCTATTTCTACCCAGTCCTCCTTTGCCAGATTTTTAGGGCTAAACTACATGCTAGGTCAAACATGTCCTCATTATTTTGTTTACTTTGGTGTAAGTGTACAGGGCCAAATCTTAGAACCAGTTCAGCTTTTCCAAGAGAGAGAGAGAGAGAGATTGAGATTCAGGAGGAAAATGTTGCTGGGCTGGAGGTTCAAGTCTTCCCTACCTACCTGGTAAATAACATAGTGAGGTTCAGCTGTGCACAACATGTTTAATACAGTGTGTAGTTCAGCCATTAAGAGTCTTATCAAAGGCTTTGTCAGAAAGTCTATAAAATCCATCCATGTTGTGCTAGATAAACACAGCCATATTTTTGTAGTCATCTGAATTAATTCCTTTGAGCAAGGCATGTTTATCTGCACTGCCAATGCATACAACTCATGTAATATTAATGCAAAGGACTGAGTGTATGTCAGATAAGAAAGTAATTCAGGTTAGTCCCAATTTCAATTGGTGGGCATTGCATTTGTAATTATTGAGTAGGGATGTCAGGGAAATGTACAACAGAGTCAGAGGAGCTCTGATTTCTATGAATCTAACCTGCAGTTTTGGTAATGGTTAGGCTTTTTCTGCCTCATCTGAGCTTTTAGGAAGTATTTGCATTGTTCGTGGGGGTGCCTTAGGGCAAGTATGGGTTAATCCTAATGCACCTGAGTTCAGGTTGGGCTGTAGTGGAAATGTGCTCGCTGTGGAACAAGTTAGTTCCCTCCAGTTTCCAAGCGTTTTGGTGATGGGATTACTAATGAACCGTGGGGCGGGAGTGGGGAGTGCATTGGGCAAGGGCTGAATAGCTGGGGCTAGGGATTTTCAGATTTCACTAATCTGTCTGTTTTGCAGATTGTCCGGTATCTTTGTTCTGTCATCTACTCTTCCATGGAATTAGATTTTTTAAATCAGAATTTTGTTCTAATGGTGCTAATTCTATTAGCGCTAATGTACACTTGCACTACCTATTACTACTTAGTGATAATTCACATTCATCTGGATTAGTGAAAGTTCACAAGCTAATGTGAATTAGCACCAGTTTACCATGAAATTCTGGTAAAAACCTTTTTAAAAACCCTGAAAAACCTCAAAAATCTGGTTCCACCAATAGGCAAATGATAGAACAAACAACCCCTGACCATTTGCAAAACACATTTATTTATTTATTTATTTATTTATTTTTCGATTTATATCCTGCCTTTTTCCTACAAAGGACTCAAGGCAGCTTACATCTCCTCCTCCATCTTATCCTCACAACAACAACCCTGTGAGGTAGGTTGGACTGAGAGTCTGTGACTGGCCCAAAGTCTCCCAGTTGGCTCCATGGCTGAGCGGGGACTAGAACCCAGATCGCCTGAGTCCCAGTCCCGTGCTCTTAACCACTACGCCACACTGGTTTGGGTTTAACAAAATCCATATATCTACCAGTCTTTACTTTGTAGAAATGTGTGCTTTTCTCTTGTTGGCAGTTGCATCAAAGCAGTAATATTTTATTTGTATCTTACTATTTAACTATGTAAATAATTAATTCATGATTTAATTAGATAGTCTTTCCATAAGTTAGCAACATGTGTATGCACAAGTCCATCCTTTAAATATTCCATATATTATTCTGGAAATCTAATTTGCACATGTAACATTAACCAAGGCATGCTACTTCCTCCCTACCCCACCACCAGACGGGGCTTCAAGTGACAGCAGGTAGCACAACTCCTAACCACATCAGCAAACATTCTGCTAGAGGGAACGAAAGCACGATTAGGCTGCATTCACACAGTGCCCCTTTTCTGCTGTAAACCATCCCAATTATCCTCCCATGATGGAAGGCTGCAGTGCTTTCCTTGTGCCTTCTGTTCCAGGATGCATTATCCTCCGTCAGGAGGTTTGAGCATTTGATTGTTTTTCTAAAATGCAACTTACCTGCATCACCCCTGTTTGAAACAACCCCAATTATTAAGTGTTCTACCTTATATCTTCTGGGAGGGATTGCCTGTTTTATCTCATATTGGTAAACACATTTCATTTGACTTCTTTAAAAACTACTTTCCCACTCTAGGGAGCTCTTGTTGGGTGGACTAAAGGGTTCAAGGCAACGGACTGTGAAGGAGAAGATGTTGTTGATATGCTCAGGGAAGCTATTAAACGAAGGAATGTAAGTGGGGTACAACTTGTACAATCTGAATCTCAGTTATTTCAGCATGGCTCTATGTCAGTGTAAGAGAAGGTGTGGTGTGACTTTCAGGACACGGTGCCCAGTCAAACAAGGGACCTGGGCACATGTAGAACAATGCAATGTCCTACATGATGCACTGGTTAAAAAAAAGTTTTGGACTGCACAGCATTAGAGGAAACTTTGAGAAAGTGATTTTAAAACACTGCCGAGAGCTCAGAAAAAAAGAAGTGAAAGAAAATGAGACCTACTCTGGAGATGGCCGAATCTTGGACTGGGGAGACATAGGTTTAAATCCCTATATGGCTGCAAAGCTCACTGAGTAGTAACAGAGCCGTCAGTAATCGCTTAGTTTCATCTCAAGGGTTGTTGAGGTATGATAACCCAATGAGCACCATGGAAGAAAAAGGGGATATTGAGGTCTAAGGCTTTCTTGTCCCCTCAGTCCACTCTGCCCTTTACTGTCCTTATTTCTGGAATTGTCTCCCAGCAAACCTGCCATGCCCAGCCATTCTCTTGCAGCAAATCCCCTCTCAGAATCTACCTTGTCAGTGGAGGTGTCCTTAATCCTTGTCTCTTACAGAGAAACAGCCTAAGTATTGTACGTGTAGCCCATCTATTCTGTCTGTGTGTCCTCCCCTCTATCTGCTTCTTCTACGAATTTGGATTGTAAGCTGCTCAGTCAAGCACTTGTTGTCTTAATGTTATTCCGCCAAGTGTCCTGCATGTTGTTGGCACCAAATAATTCATCTCCTCCTCCTAATAAAATTGTTGTCACTACTACCATTAATAGAAGTCCAGATTTGTTTTGTAACATTGTTTATCACTTCTGTATTACAGAGCTAATAATTGCATAGCAAGATTTTCTAGGTTTGCCTCAAATTTATACATAATGGAAGAATGGTCTAAAATGTCTCTCCAATGGTTTAAATTATTCTTGAGCTTACATTAAAAGTATAGCTATCCCCTAATGACAGGATTTTTCTTACGCTTGATCCATTTGCTTTTTCTGCGGCAGGAATTTGATTTGGATATTGTGGCCTTGGTGAATGACACTGTTGGGACGATGATGACATGTGGTTATGAAGACCCACACTGTGAAATGGGCCTCATTGCAGGTAAAAACTAAACCTGCAGATGTCCCCGTGTGCAACCGAATAAAATATGTAACTGACAGTGAAATAACATTCTAAAATGCCCGTGCAAGTAAAAAGTAGACCTACTCAATAGCTACCACTGAAAAACACTATGGTGGAAATATGCAAGTAGGGCTCCACAAATGTTAGTTTAATTTATTAAGGTCTGTAAACAAAGAATTTCCTTTTCCCCTGAATTTGCATTTTTGTTTGTGTTCCTTTTTCTTGCCTGCATTTTTAGCATTATTTCAACATAATATAAAAAGCTTATTGGCTGTTAGTAGGAATTTATTTATTAGATTCATGTCCCACCTTTTTCTTTTTAAAGAATTCAAAGTGGTTTACATCAAAGGTGGCCCAAAGTTACCCAGTTGGTTGGATTGCTGAATGGGAACTAGATCCCAGATTGCCTAAGTCCCAGTCCTGTACTCTTAACCACTACACCACACTGGCTTTCAAAAGTAGCCACCTTTCATTCTCCCATGGAAGGTTTAATGCATAGCTTGAAAATAATTTTATCATTTATGCTAGTGCAGGGATCAGAAATTCTGGGAGATTTTTCAGCTGATTCTTACCTTCTCCAAAATCCCATCACAAATAAGATAAGACTTTGTATCTTTGTGAGCCCTGTGATGAAAGCTTGGGACAGAGATGTTTTGATGGGCTATAGAAAAGATCCTGAACGAGACAGCTGCTAATCTTTACCATTATCTTCTCCAAGTCGCATGGTGGAGGAGAGCTCTGAGCAAGGGGTTTGAATGCTCCTAGACATCCTCCTGTCTTGAAGGCCAGGATGCCTCAGCATGAATGTGCAGAGGTCAGGAAACAAGGCTTATCAATGAATAATCTTTGGATGCTGTTGGAAAAGAGCTATGGGCAATTCTAAATGGGCCACTGCACAGTTTAACAGGTTTAACCCCTGAGACCTCTGGTTAAAGCATCTCTGGTAGCAGAATCTTTGCATAAAGCAGAGGTGTTACTTGGTAGAATGCAGCACTTGGTTCCCAGTGTCCATTTCCTGGACCTCAATTTTGTATAGCAAATGGTCAACAGCAAGGATGGACAACTGGTGGTCTGGTTTTCTTGTGACGCAGCCACTGAACAGCATTTTAATAGTCTGTGCTAGACCTGTCGCATTTTAATCAAGTTATTGTGGAAATGTTGCTCCCACATTGCTCCTGGGGGAAAGAAGCAATAAGACCTTTTGAAGGAGGGCTGGGGGGTGTTGTCGCTCATTCATGATCTCTCTGAAAGTGAAAGGGCCACTGCCAACCCACAGCTGCGGGGTTCCTTCAGCGAGCGCATCCATTCCTCACAGCCTTGATGGTCTCCTGCCAACAGAGGATATGTCAAGGGGCAACCACTACGGCTGGAGGCCTGACGCTTTTCACTGGAGCCTCAGCTCTCTAGGAGGCCTCCTGAAAAGATCCAGGGACCCTGATGAACTGTGTTGCATCTGATCCCCATAGATTAACTGGGACTTTTGCTCACACACGCTTCACCTCCTGCTGCTCCCTTGAGTATTATTTCTGCTTGAGTATTTATGTTTTTACACTGTCACAATAGGCACATGTCTCTCTGGATGTTGTGCACAGTTTTTTCCCGAAATCAAATGCCCTCTTTTCTATGTGTGCATCTTTTTTTAACAAGTAGGCGTATCTGTAGAAGGCAGGCTCCCTTACAGACGTTAGAGCATATTTTAATTTGTATATACAAGTGTGTGCATTTTTCATCCTGTGGACCTGAGCTTTGGGTCTCTTGGTACCATCTTGCATACCATGCCAATCAAACACATGTGCCCTCATCTCTAATGCCAGCACTGCTGGGTGAATCCAACCTTATCCAAGAACCAGTGAGGGGTTGGGGCACAGGGGACATGCTGAGTCAGACCACTGGTTCATAGGCAGCACCAGGGCTATTAGAACCACTTTGGTCTTGCTTCTCCGCAGGCATTTCAATCATGTCTCTTTCCCTCCAGGGACAGGCAGCAATGTGTGTTACATGGAAGAGATGAAGAACATAGGCGTTGTAGAAGGAGACGAGGGCAGAATGTGCATCAATACAGAATGGGGAGGATTTGGTGACAACGGCTGCATAGATAATTTTAGGACGAAATATGATAAAGAGGTGGATGAAGGGTCATTGAATCCTGGGAAACAGAGGTATGAATGGGTGTCCTATTACAGCATTTGGCAGCGGGGACATACAGAGTGTTCCAAGAAAACTGACATCATTTCATAGTCGAATAACAGCCAATTCTCGCTCAAATGATCTCAAATTTTAACAAAATGTGTAAAAACTGACTGATGTTAGTTACGCAATGTTACACAAGACATGCTACAGTGTGTTTGGAAGGAGGTGGACTACCAACTTGACGTATGTCGTGTCACGGGCGGTGTGCATATTGAACATTTGTGAAGCTTTAGGAAATGGGTTATAAACTCTACATCCCTTTGAATATCTTGTTCAAATTTTGATAAATCTTTTATTGTTCAACATGAAGCCTATTTAATTTTGTTTGTGTAGGACATGTAGTTACTCAGATATTCACATTTCAAATAATGTCATTTTTTTGGGACACCCTGTATATGAACTTTGGAGAAATCTCTTTGCCCTCATCCTTGTGTTGCTTTACATGTAATTTTGGAGAACTACATTCAAAGATATGGGTCCATGTGGAGTCCCACCAAAGAGCCAGTATTCTTACATGGTACGAACGATGTGCTGGCCCCATTTAACAGCATGCATATTTTATAATTGGCAATATGATCAAAGCTGCCTTTTCCTCCTTTTGTGTCAAAGGTATGAAAAAATGACCAGTGGAATGTATTTGGGTGAAATAGTGAGGCAGATCCTGATAGACCTGACCAAGCAAGGGCTTCTCTTCAGAGGTCAGATTTCGGAACCACTGAGAAGAAGAGGAATATTTGAAACCAAATTCCTGTCTCAGATTGAAAGGTAAAACAATACATTATACCAACAGGGCACCACTGCCTGTTCCCTGAGCCTGAACACAGAATCTGTTTCATAAGGTTTTGAGAAGATGATTGTTTCAAGGATTATAAAATACCTTGTATTTTATAAGAACATAATATGACAAGAAAATAAATGTTACTGATCAGATAATTTCCAGAAAGGATCTATGTTAGTCTGCTGGATCAAGACAACAAAGAATCTTGTAGAGCCTTAAAGGTAAATACATTTATTATGGTATGCACTTTCATGGGCAACATTTAATCAGAAGTGAAGTTTTACCTTGAGCTCCAAGTATGATTGGCGAGGGCGTGCATCCTAGTGAAATCAGAGGGAACTGAAAGTGGGCTATCAAGAAATATCTGTTTTGTGAATAAGGAAAGCCCCACTGAATGAGTGGAAGTCAAGATTTTGCCCTAACAAATTTATGGCATAACTTTTCATGGGCTTGATCTAAATCTTCTGATGCATGGAATGCTATTTTGAACTGGAAAGCGATAGCTGGAATTCAGTGCCTAATACCCCTCTGTTGGTTATTTAAGTTTTATATTTTAGTATAATTCATTTGAAGGAGAAGAGTAAAAATGGCTTTGCCTTGGCAAGTCTAGTTATTAAAATCCAAGAGTAAATCATCCATATAAAAATATAAGGGGAGACAAGCGTTCATGAATTGAATGAATGTTTTCATGAGTTTGGAAATAACTTGGGTCTAGATTTATACTTTGTTGAGTAACATTGCAAGGCAACTTACTTGATTGAATGAATAGGGTAGAATGCTCAAGAGTTTGGGTTATTTACTAAATTTAGACTGCAGTCAGATACAATCCACCCTGAGAGTAAAAGCCATTAGAGCGATAGTGTTCATTGTAAGGCACTCTAGCTAAAGCAGGACTGCCCAATTCAGTTCTCTGGAGGCCCCAATCTGGGTCTTTTGGGGTTCCTCAGGAGGCCATGCCCCTTTCTCCTGGCAGCATACCATTTTCCCAGCTTTTGTGCAGCTCCTCCCCACTGTAAAAGGTTGGTCTGTTTTTACTGGGTGCAAAATGCTGATATTTTGGGTCTTTGACCACCACTAGAATGTGCCCCTGAGACCTTCTCCGAACTGAGAAGTTCTTTGCCATTGGCCTAAGGGAAAGACACTCTCTACCTTTATTCCATCTTTGTATAGAATTATTTACTTTTTGTTTTTAAAGGCCAGGGCCAGGGCGGGGGTGGGGGGTATAACACCCAATAAAGAGCTTTGGGACAAAGAGATGGTCCTTGCAGATCATGTTCTCTTTTTCTTGTACCAGCACTATTTTTTAGTTCTGTCTACCAAGGGCTGCAACTCTCAGATTCTCCAGATGTGTTGGGTAACAGTGTCCATTAGTTAGAGACCATGCTGGCTGGGGATGATAGGAGATGTTGTGCAACAGATTTGGCAGTGCTGGGCTGGGGAAGGTGGCGCTCCATCCTCATGAGAAGTCCTTGTGTTTTCACGGAGTGCAGTGACCGGCTTGCCCTGCTTCAAGTGCGAAGAATCCTGCAGCAGCTTGGGCTGGACAGCACTTGCGACGACAGCATCGTCGTGAAGGAAGTGTGTGGGTCTGTTTCCAGGAGGGCAGCCCAGCTTTGTGGAGCGGGCCTGGCTGCTGTGGTTGAGAAGATACGTGAAAACAGAGGCCTCAAGCACCTGAAAACTACTGTAGGTGTGGATGGCACCTTGTACAAACTGCATCCACAGTGAGTACTTAGCATCCCTTTGATGCCTTGATTTTTAAAAATCAATAAGGATATTAATGAGATATTTTCCTCGGGTGATAAGAATAAAAAGAATGGAAATTATAAGTGGGACCAGCAACAAAATGCTGACGTACGGGCTGCACTTGTTCAGGGTTCCAGCCAGCCATGCCTTTTTCTGCGACATTCCATTCCATTCCCCCTCTTCCAATTTGTTGCCCTCACCTCCAACAATCAGCCCGCATTCTGTGGCCACAGAGCATTCTCATCCCTTGTTGGGTGGCTTTGTGGTTTGCCCACTGTAGCAGTTATCCCTAAATATTTGTTCTGTCCTTTGGCAACCTTTGAGATTTTCTCAGGTATGCTGATCCCTTGCTCATTTGTGTGTGTGGTGACATTTGAGCTACATGGAAACTACATTAGCTGAATGAATTCAGTACTGCTAGGTAGAAAGTACCTTTCTTCTTTAATAACAAATCCTGCTATTTCTAATAAGGTGCCTAACAATCTATTATGTATATTACTGTATGCATATGTATATTTTAGAAATTAGTAAGAAAGAAGCTGTGTTATAAGTAGATCTTTCTCTTTCCATGTGTGTGTATGTATGTATGTAAATTAGGAATGTCAACCATATTAGACAAATTTAATTGATTGATCAGGTGACTTTAAATCAATTTAAACACATTAGCGTCTTACCAAAACCTTTTGACATATTGAAGGAAATGAGAGAAGTTTTATACTTAGTTAAATGAAATGTTCTATTAATTGGATCGGTTTGCTCATTTACGAGCAGGCAAACAACCTGTAGAACTTCTTTCTGTGGTTTCGTATCCTTTAATACAAATCAGGAACTAGGGGTTGTCTCATCCCTAGTAAGCCAGCACAGAGCCGGGGAACAAGTAGACAATGGCATCTGCTGTTCTTCCTTCTCACTACCCCATTGTCTGGGGTAGTGTGAGAAGCAGGGTGCCATGGTTGAGAAGGACAACTCCAATGGGAACCTGCCAGAGGCCCCACCATACCCACCCTTGATGCTGGTCCTGAAAATATTATTAATAATAGCAGTAATACATTGCATCAGTATCCTGCCTTTGATGAGCATTTCGCTATTTAACACATAATTATTAGTATGTAGAACATTAAATCTTTTCTTTATTTGTTCCTATGTTTAGTTTTTCTAGAATCCTGCAAGAAACAGTGAAAGAACTGGCGCCTCAGTGCGATGTGACATTCATGCTGTCTGAAGATGGTAGTGGAAAGGGAGCTGCCTTAATTACAGCTGTTGCAAAACGGATGCATAATGTTGCTGAAAATTAAGTTGATCGCACAGGCATGTGTATGCAGGAGCAATTCTTTCTGAAAGGTCATGTAAAACCCACTTAGGTAGATGTTCAGAACTAGTACTTACTTCTTACTTCAGAAGTAGTACTTACTTACAACCAGCCTCTGGTTGGCCAGCTGTGCAGACAGAAAGCAGTTTGCCTTGCCAAAAGTAATGTAGATTTGGCTTATCTGGACACAGGTTGTCCTAAGTTGCCTTAAGTACAACAATAAACTTGATGTGTCTGCACCGTGCCTATCGCTGTTTGTAATATAAAACAGCCAGGCCATATAACAAACGATCATTCCAACAAATCTGTTTGTTTTAAATGTATTTATATGATCTGTTGCCCCTTTCCACTTTCCTTTGAATAACTTCTCATTCATTTATAAAAATCCTTTGTACTGTATGCGTCATAACTGGGATATAGGGATGCCACTGTATAGCATCCCTAGACGCACATCTGGAGAGCACTGGAAATGATGGGGGTGGCCTCCTATCCCATCTGGAGAGCACCAGGTTGGAGAAGGCGTCTGTCTAGCTTTGGATAGCTGAGTGCCTGTTCTACTTTTTATTGCATTTTTTAAAGAAGCAAAAAATCTGATATGCAAAATGTAATAAATTAATCTTCTTTTTCCAAGAAAATGTTGTCTTTAGTGTGTTTGGTTTGGTTTCATTTATTTTTATTCATGCTCTTTCTTTGTGAATGCCCTTGGCTTAGTGGCAGAGCAGACGCTTTGTTTGCCAGCGGTTCCAGGTTTGATCCCTGGCATCTCCAGGTAAGGCTGGGAAAGACCCCTGCCTAAAACTGCTTATCAGTACTGAGAAGAGGGCAGCGTCCTTTGTTGCTTTTAATCGGATGCACTCCATTGTAGTAGGTATGTTTGGTAAAGAGAAATCAGAATATACATCTTAAGAGTGTAATATTCTGTGGATACATGATAAGTTACAAACTGTTTTTTATACATGGATGTACATCCAAGCACACATGTTCAGACATGCAGTTTGGATGTTTGGAAGGATCTTTTAGCACTGAGCACTGCTTGTTTCTAGGCTTGACACCTTAAGAATTAAGGAGATTGATAATTAAAAAAGCTATTCCTTATTCTAAGAGTCATTAAATTAAACATCAAAAGATCACACTAAGACAAGGAGCTCTTTATAGGGTTTGTTCTTTTCCTAGATATGTTCAAGTCATAGGAGTTCTGCCAGAAAAAGCTCGCAGCCTAAGTCCATGATAGATGACAAAATGGTACCTGTATGGCTATTATTACTATTTTACTAGGATATTATATATAGTAATGTGTGTATGTTTAATAGTACATTATTATAGTAGTTGTAGTAGTAGTTGTTATTATTATAGTAATATTATGTATAGTTGTCTGTAATTAACAAGCAAAGCCAATTGGAAACATTTTAAAGATGGTATTTAGTGTTCCTAACTTCTCTAAAGCACTTCATCCTCTTTGGAAAAGCTATCAGGAAAACAGATGTTCTGCTGGTACAGCTCCTCCCACAACTGTGTTGCAAGGAGGGCAAAAGCTGTATCTGTTGAACCATGACCTGCCCTTCGCGCCCTTAGCGTCGTGCATTATGGCTCGCCCTAATTTTAGCCCATGGGTGTGAGAGGAAGTTGGCAGGGAATAGGGAGCAGGATATGTGAAGTGAGACATTTACACAGACTTAATGAAAGTCCATCAGCTAAATAATTAGCTATGGAATTAAGGCATCTAAATCATGTTATGAAGGGAAAGGAATAGTAAACTTTGTGATTACTTGACTTTAGCTGAGCATTATATCAAAAAGGCTAGCTTTTACCCTTCAGGCTTTGGCTAACAATACAGTACATCGTTTCAGATGATGCTGGTACAAAGCATGAAAGGAATGTTGCAAATTTGCAGGCCTACAGAAACATTTTGTAAAAGGAACAGAAATCTCCCTCTCATAACAATTAACTTCTTAATATTAGCTAATGGGACATTTCAGTTAACTGTATATTACCTGGGATTTGAAATAGATGCATTTGGTAGAACTTAGGTAGCAAAGTAGGAGGTTTGAGCAGATAGGCGTGTTTGTGTCTAACAATAGCTCACAGGTATTCAAGTCAGGTTGTCAAGCCCATCTGCACAGAGGTGAGATTCTGTACATATAGGAGATTGCCCTGAAAGCAGAGCATTTGGTGTGTTGACACAGAAGTCAGAATCAGTTTTCTTGGCATGAACATGCTTCATAGATGGAGTTAGTTTCTACAAACAGGAACTGAAGAAGCACTGAACTGAAGAAGCACTGAACTAGGCATAGTTCTGTTAGAAGAGCAGTAATTTCACATTACTAGGATGAATTCCATTTGGACAAGGTGATATAGTGGCTTTCGGTATGATCTAGGAATTCATCTTTTATCACCACTATGCCTCAATTCCTCAGACACCCTTCTTGAAAACATCAGGTATCTGCCCAGTGTCTTATACATAAAAATAATCCATTCAGCTTCTCTAGAATCACTTTATTCTCCTTTAATACTCCTTTGAGTTGAACTCTGTTATTATCCAGCAATCTTTCCTATTGCCTAAGGAGGCAGATTCTGGAAGCGAACACTGGCAGCCACCCAACTGTTCTTCCTGGAATTTTTGGGTGCTCCCTTTGTTGGAGGCAGGATTACGCATACCGTACAGCCTGTCCTGGGGCCCATAAACGAACCTGCCTCAGGTGTGGTGGAGGATGCTATCCCACCACAGATGTCGAATGATGCTTCAGCTGCCAGTCTGGCCAGCTTTTGCATGTAGGATGGGAATGAGGTGCCTTTTTTGTCCTTGCCCCAGGTGCAAAATGCCTTAGATTATATCTAGAAAGTTGGAACTTCCTTACCTGAAATATGCATTCTGACTGAGCTTCCATTACTGTGGCTTTAAGTAGCCTTCGGGCATTTTGGAGAGATTTAACCTTTGGTTCCCCCTTCTACCTCCATTTCACCAGTTCCCTCATTTTAGAGAATTTTGTTCTTTTGAGCCAAAGATGACTATGTCGGACTGCCTTGGTTTTAGGTTTTTTTAGGTTTTAGGCATGAAACAGCTGTTCTCACACCTGCATACATGACAATAATACAACGAATTCTTCCCCAAGTTGGTACCCTCCAAATGATTTGGATTTCAACTCCCATCAGTTCCATACAGTAACACAAAGGAACACTGGGGTTGAAGTCCAAAAGTTCTGGGGGACACCAGGTTGGAAAACACTGCTATAACGTGTGGAAAAATATGTTACAGATCTTACATCCAGACTTTCCCAGGTACCCAGCATGTTGGAATTCCAGAGATCTGTCTGTGGAGTGAGTTACTGCTTTTTAGTTACATTTATCCTGTGTGTGATTCAGACTGGCAGAACTTCTTACCAAGTAAGTGATTACAAGATGTATTCAACTGCATTAAGTGAACTTTATGGAGGAACACAACTCTTGTATATATACAAACTTGGTTAGTACTGGCATTTTTGGAAATGTTTCTGTTGTTTTCAAGTTTGTGTTTTCAGTGCAGCATTGTGTCTCTAAGGCCCAGGCAGTTTAGTCTGAAATTTAAATAATTGCACAGTCATTAAATTTTATACAAAAAAGGAATTGACTCTCAAACCAGCAGCTATGTTATCATGATCAGAGCTATAGCAAAGCCTTCATTCATTACAGCAAAGTTTCACTGGAGGACATAATCCTGAATTATTATTATTTTGTTCCTGAAAGATTAAGAAGAATTTGTTTTCAGACAAAGGGGTTTTAATTCAGCAAAACAGATGGAGTGTGTGGTAAATAACCTTTTTATTCAAAAAAAGTTCTGCTCTTTCACTGTGGCATGCTTGTGACTGTCGCTAGAAACAAGTTACAGCAGGGTATTTTCCTTATTGAATTGTACATCATAGCATTCAAAGCTAAGATGTTGATGCCATAAATTCTTCAGTTAGTACCACAATTTTAAGCCATGATTTTAATTATTTGAGATACATGCCTTTGGTTCACTATGTCGGCTATCTCTCTTGCAGATAAAGAAAAATCCAGAATTTATGAGGGTCAGCCATTCCATTGCCCAGGATCCCTCAAGATGATGCCTTTGACATACAGGAAAGTAGGTATTTGTATTGCAAAGGATTGGTTTCACTTTTGGAACTGGACTGTTTTTAATGAACAATAGACCTATGACTAAGACAGTTGCTTTGCTTTGTCAGCCATGAAGATGAGAGAGTCATCCTATAAACTGAATTAATATTTGTAAGCTGATAGCTCCCAGTATTTTCTAACATTTCCAAATCTACAGTTTCACGAGAATTATATATGTAATTGGTGATTTGATTATTTTATAAGTGAGTGAACATGCCTGTGTATCTAAGTGAAACCACCGACATGGATAATCATCTTACCAGTGAATATACTTTACTAGTCTAAGAGAAATGCTATATAGGAGCCTACTTGTAATTCTCTTAATCATTTAATTAGCAAGAGCATAACTGGGTAAATATTGAACATGTACTAAATTAGGCTACCTATGTAGTTGGGCTGCAGGTGCAAACGACCGTGTCTCCCCGCTTCCTCTGCTAATGCCATTCCACACAGAGCTGGTTCTAAACGGGGGAGGCTGGTTCATCTCAAGGTTTCCCACCCTTGTCCTAAGGGGAGGGAGCTCCCCAAAGCAGGTCAGTGAGGACTGAGCTGAAGCTGCTATGACCACAGAGTGGCGACAGCCAGAAAACCAAGCAAGAGAGGGAATGGATTTAGAATATCCTGAAGGAAGGCGCAAGAGTAAACATAACTCCATACTGCAGCATATTGTCACATGTCCTACTTGTATGGAATAAAGACGACATATGGCAAATTAGAAGGCGGTGGGCGCAAAGCTATCATTTTCATATATACTATTTATGTCGATTTAAATATTTGTGTCATGTTTGCAGACCTGAATTTCTCTTTCTCTTTTATAGACCTTTGCAATTACAATGCAATAGCGCAAGAAATACTCCAGCTATGGCCACAGAAGAGGAGCCGGATGGAAGTGATTCTTCAGAAAGCAAAGTAGGTGGCTTGTCTCTCACCATTAAGGAAAGTATTGGGTCTAAGTGGTCGCTGAAGCTCATGTGCTGGAAACTGGGAGCAGTTGTGCAGGTTTGCCACAGGCCTTTGTACACAACCCCCAGAGGAGGTCACAAGCTCATTTTAGCCTTCATGCAAACCTCCAGTGGTGCCCCTGGATGTCTCTTATTTGCAGATGACATGCAAATTGCAACTGAGGGCAGTGTTTCTGTTTACCTCGTTTGATGTGTGCCCCTCCTCCCAAGTGGTGCAAAGAGGGAAGGTGCAGCCTTCCCAGAATGAATCAAACTAATATTGAGTATTATTAAAATAATTAAATTTTATTTTATTTTATTTTATTTAAATTAAATTAAATAATAAAATAATATATTATAATGAAATAAAAGAAAAGGCTCCTTATATGCAATGAATGTTGCTGGAGTGGCCCGGGAGGAATCAGTGTTGTTACTCCATTTTCAGAAAAGATCTGCCTAGGGGTACGTGTTCCCACACTGAAATCATACTGTCTGAGAGAACACAGAGCATGACAATTGTATGTCTGCATGTATGTATAAATGCTTAAACAAGGGCATGGCCATGGCTTGGGAGAATTGTGCCATTAGTTAGTAATTCTGTTTTAACAAGAAATTGAATGGGTCCATATAACCCATGTTCCACCAACCTCCATGCCGCAATAAAAAAAAAACACATTTCTATGTTTTCTTATGCACAGAATATTATGTCTGTAGTATTATTCAGAAGACGTGATATCTCTACAACATCAAAGCTTATTTCGGGATTAGTGGCATGTGCTTAGCCTTCTTCCGATATGCACTGTGAGATATTCTGCCTACATGACTATTATGAACACAATAGCAGGCATATAATCCAGAAACTTGCTTACTTGGAAGGACAATGAGCTCAAATTAAGGGAAATTATTTCCAGGAAGGTGGGCTGAGTTTAGCTATCCACAGCCTGGACTCAGAAGCCCATAGGGTAGAGGAAAGAGTGTACATTTCTTGGGAATGCACCTTCCTTTTAGAAACACTCCCTGTAATTCTGGAAATCAAACTGTGTTTTTTTTCCCAATGTGAACTTTGGAAAAGATATGATAATGATTATCTTCAAGAAATTGGAAAATGTGCACCTTATATGGCTTTCTTCTGATCACTAGGGGGTGCTAGTGCATAAATAAAGCTGTTGAATTCACTAAAAGTAGCTGCACAGTTACTATCTTAGGACAGGTTTCCCCTACCTGGTGCCCTCCAGACATCTTGGACTTCAATTCCTATAATCCCCAACCAGCACAGTCAATTGACCATGCTATTGAACACATCTGGAACATATAAGACTGGAGAAATCTGTCTTGGAATGCTCTCTGTTGAATCTAATCAAATTGCTACATTTAATGCACCTTTAATTTAAACTTAGTGGTGGGAGGACCATTCACACTTGGTTAATGATAACTCACTTCTGCTCTCTTCACTATATTGATATTCACAAGTGACTCATTCCATACGAGGCACTATCACAAGTAAAAATACTGTAAAGATAAACATCAAGACATACAACCCTCACCTTCTTCCCCGACCTATACCCTTCAGCAGCTGCAGTCTTCCTCTTGGTTGCAAACAGGACAGATCTGCACTTCAAAGGGGGAGAAATTTAAACTGCTCTATCTCAGCAATCCATCCAGCTTGTAGGTCTGATAAGATTCACAATCCATGCCAAATCATAGGCAGTTATCTTGATTTTAGAAAAGAATATAATGTTCAGGCAGTAGAATGGTAAATGCTGTTGGGCCCTTTACCTTAATACATAGCAGGCTTTGCTAACCTGGTGCCCTAGTAGCCTTGCACTGGGCCAATTTACATGATCCTGTAAGCCGTCCTGAGATATTTATATAAAGGACGGCATACAAAAGCCTTTAATAAATAAATAACTAGATAGATAGATAGATAGGCTGTGGGCAGCCATTTTGAATATTCAAGCCCTGACCGTGGCTTCTCGTATCATCCAAACCCTGCAAGGGAGAGTTGCCGATGTGCTTAACACACCACCCACATCCCTAAAATGGCCCCTGGGGTCTAGTTGGTTTGCTACAATGACCATTGCTGGGTTTGGACATAGCAAGCCGCTGCTGTGGCTTGAATATTCAAAAGCTGCCCGGGAGAGATGTCAGAATAGGGCTCTCCTGCCTCCAGCCTGCAGCCCGCTTGGACGAACTGCCCTGCCTGCTTCTTCAAGATCTTAAGAATGACTGTGCAGAAGGCATGAAGGGGGATTCTGGGAGCAGGAATGCAAGGTGACCTGTTCTGCCACGATCCAGTGCATGCCAGGTGTGCTCTACCTACCCCCCTTCTCTCCCTTTCCAAAACACCACAGGTAGATCACCAACACTGGCTTATTTGCACGGCTGGAGGATCAGGGAGGCAAAAATTGCCCTCAGGTTAACCAACATCCCCTGAGTTTGCAGGCTTCTGGACTTCCCCTTTGGATTGTACCTTTAATGTGATTTAAATGTTAAATTATATAGACATTTTAATGGAGTATTGTATTTCCTTTACCTGGTTTAAATTTAAGGAAAAAAACCCAAAGATTTGCTCTTCTAGTAAGGCTTTTGGGGCATCCTCAGTTTCTGATTGGTTGCATTTCATTTTAAGACACATACATAGCATATATGTATTTTCTGCATATTTGCTGTGAATAATCACCAAAAGAATATTAATTACAATTTTTGAAACTACCAAGCTTGCCAAATATTGCAATTACTGTATGTTCATGCTATACTAACTTGTGAAAAGGAACACTTTCTGCACCATATCACTGAGTCCATCACATCTGGAAGGCGCCAGCTTGGAGAAGGCTGAAATATAGCCCTCCTGCCTTTATATAATAGCCATGCTCTGAATAACCCTAAATTACTGCCAATTTCCATCAATAAGGAATTGCAGCAACTTTGCACTTACTGGTACTTGCTGATAAAATTCTCCGTGCTTGGCCTCAGAAAACAAAATTTGGGAATTCATAAAATACTGCCTCAAAAAAAGACCAGCTTTGCATGCCAGCTTGATATATGTGCTGCTTTCTACATACCAATGTTTTTCAGATGAGATAGTAATATTTGAACCAGGCTACCATTAATGTTTAAACCTGTAGATAAAATGTCAATTAAAGTTGACACTGCATGCATGCATATACAGAAAAAGCCCTATAACTCCCAGCATGTTCCAACCAGTTGTAGGACTGTAAAAATGCATAGGATTGTACCGTAATACATATTTAACAATGTTACTGGTTGTAAACCGTCAATGGCCTTGCTCTGCTGTGACCAGCAAAACCAGAATATATTATGAAAAAGGGGAAAAAGAGTAGCCTCTATTATGCCTGTTTGCTTCATTCATGCAGGCCACATAATCTGAATTTCCTGGGCACATCCTTTGTATTTTGGGCTGTGTGTGTTATTACAGCACTTGCAAGATTCAAACGGCATAGAAAAGCAAAGGGTGGAGATTATACTCTAAAGGTGAAAAGCCTGCAAGGATACCTGAAAACCCCTGAAACTGGAAATCAGTTCCGCTGTTCAGTTCATGCCCTGCGACTCAGCAAATTCAACAGTCTAGTTGAGACAGGAAAGTAGGGAGGTTGGTGTGACACTAGGATACATCGTATTTAGGTGATCTCTACTTTCTTCCCTCTCTGTCCGCTGGAATGTCCTTGGAGATGCAGCAGGAACGTGTAGTTCATTTCCAGTTATGAGGCGAAGATGCTCTGAGCAAGGAAGCCCAGCTTCCAAGATTCGAGCTGTGTTCTAAACTTGGAACTGGGTCTTCAAATAATCCTATGGCCCTCGATGATTCCGTCGAGGGGCCATACAATTGCACTGCCCTAGGTCTGAGCCTAGGTCCATCATAAAATCTAAACCCTTTATGTAATGGACAAAATATGTAATGCACAGCAAATCTGAACTATATTGTCATCAATTACATCTTAAATATTTATGTTCCAACAGGTCATGTGTCAGAAAGGTATCCATGTATTATGTATTATAAAGGTAATTAATATTTCCTTGTTTGTAAAGTCTCAGGCTTTGCCAAGCCTGTACGGTTTTTACGTTTTGTAGTGTAGAGTACCCCACAACTCTGGTTTTGGAAAGTTCAGAATGCCATGGTTTGTTGACAAAATATAACTTGAAAAAATATTTCAGTTTGTATTTGCCTTTAAGCTTACATTGAATCCTTTCCCCCTCTGCTTTTGTCTGTCTCCTTTCATGACTCCACCATGAACTTACCTCCATATACGAGTTCAGTCTGTGGCCACACCTTACCAGATAAGAAGGGAGCAGCTTACTAGTTAAATACACTAAGAGGAGGGAGGAAAGGATGTGGCCAGGACAAGTAGCCAGAACTGGCACACAAACTGAAGAGTTCCAAAGTCTGCTGTAATTGTTCGCTTGCCAGAAATTCTTTCTTCCATGATCTCTTGTTGGCTGTTACAGTGACTAACCGCTATACCTTCTATTTAGTTATGGTAACCAGAGAAACTCGTATTAGCAGAATACTCATATTAGTATTCTGTAATTGTGTTACAATGATGAAATTAGACAAGTTCAAAAGCCATTTTTCAGGCATGCAACACTTTATTGATTAGTAATTTATTAAACACTTTTGATGGCTTAAAAAGTGTATCTCATCTGAAAGCAACTTAAAAATACTCTTAAACCATCTTTAGAAACTGTATCCACTTTCGGTGATATGGCTTGGTGGTGCAGTAGATTAAGAATAATCTTTGCATTGCTCTGCGGACTTCGGTATTATTGCTAGCACTGTATTTTCACTATTATATGATCACGAGAATCATTGCAGTACTGCCTGTTGCACAGGGATGATACATAGTGCGGTGTGTCCATTTCCCTTTTTGTGTTAAGACTTCCCGGCTGCTGTGGTTTGGAAACATGAGTTGTGTGTGTTACTGTACAGATTTATTTTTCCACACACACACATGCATACACACCCTGGTTGTCAGCCATGACTTTGAAGTCAGCTGTTCTCAATTTTTCTTTTGGAATGGGATTCTAATGCAGAATAAAGGGACATGGGATCAAAACACTGCCTGACTTTGTTGTGTAGATCAGCTCCAAACTCTCCCTTACAATCACACTCTCTGTCAAGTCATTTGCCTATTGACCTTGGTGTGGCTGTATTTGAAATAGGTAGCCTTCCTCCGCTGACTAGCTTTCTGTAGAGATGGAGTCCAGTTTCCCCACCGTACAACATTCCCTGCCAGGCAATTCAGATTCAGAATGTGAAGTAAATGGGGTAGAAAGGGAGGAAGGAGTTGGCTGGTGACCCTGAAAAATCAAGGTTTACAAGCAAGATTGGGTCCTCCAATACCGACTGTTCATTTCTATAAACTCGTGTCCTTGATCTTCCCCGAGGGTGAGTTTCTGAGGTAAAATATAATGGACAAAATTGGTTTATAGCAGAACACATGGTGTTGAAAGATATATATTCTTTATACTTTTTTGTTTCAAATGCTTTGGTAAACTGGAGAGGCGTTCATTTGGGGAAATGAACAGAATGTAGAGACAGATACTTCCTTTAGTGAGAATTGTTGCATCTGGGCCATTTTAGTCATGTCCCCTTTCACCCTGACAGGCATTAGCCTTGTTACCTTGAGTGGTGAGATAAGGGCTGGGCTGCAGCTGCCATCCTGATGCCTGCCAATGGCTATATTGCTTTCTTGTCTCCACTTCTCAGTGGGCATAATGCCAGAGAGTTCAATCTCTTCCCAACTACAGTATCTTAACACATCTTAGCTCAAAAATGGCAGCATTTCTGGATGGGTGTTTTTGAGAAAAAGTAATGGATTAGCCTTAATGGTTTGGCATTAAAGAGCGAAGGCTGTGTGTTTCCCCTTAATGTTATGAATCTCCTAAATTTTCTGTAGAAGACCTAGTACAGCTAGCAGCTGACAGGGCTTCTCCATCTTTGCGGGTCTCATGTTTCTCAAGAGAACAACTTGCCCTTCACAAATCCACACTCTCTTGGTGTGTTGTACCACAAAAATAGTTTTTCCAATGAGTGCACATTTCATGCTGGGTGGTGTGTGACCTTTCAGTGCATTCAAATAATCCCCTCAGGGAATTCTTTGCTGATAAAATCTGCTAGAAGGGAATATGAGGTAAAACGCTGAGGCTCTCCCTGTGGTGGTGTCCACTTTCCTATCCCCACTGCTATTCAGTGAGGTGAAAATTGTGCCTAGAATAAAAACAAAATTTCCTTGCCATTTCTGAGATGCCCTTGACTTGCATAATGTGCTAAAAAGTTTTGTTGTCACCTTTTTATGGCCCCTAGCCCTGTGCTTTGATAGTAACCTAATGCAGAGAGATTCCCCACTACTTTCCCCCACACAGAGAGAAACTAAACCTACTTAATCTCTGTCTGGAATAATTTTTAACTGATCTTAAAGGCACAGACAGGAACAGAGATGGCAGCACTAAAAGAAAGGCTCAGTTAACAAAACAATTAAGGCTTGCAATCCTGTACCCACCTACCATGTTTCCCCGAAAATAAGACCTAACTGGAAAATAAGCCCTAGCATGATTTTTCTGGATGCTCGTAATATAAGCCCTACCCCAAAAATAAGCCCCAGTTAAGATTGTCAGCCAGACGGACGGGGAAACACAGTAGTACGTCCGTTGCAACACACAATAGATGTATTGAATGATAAAATAATGTTAATACATAATTAAATATATATAAATAATATTATTGACATTAATACTTAAAATAAATGATATTATACATTTTAATTAAGTATTTATAAATACCAAAGTGGGCTCCTTTGGACGAGAGGTAAATGCCTATGTAAACTGATGAACACGAGACTTATTACCGAATGACCAGAGTACAGACGGATGTGCTCTGTTGTAACGGACATACTTAATGCAGGGATGCAAAATGCAAGATGAGTGTAAAAAGAAAACTATTCCGTCAAGTACAAGATAGGAATCGTGGAGGAATCTTGGGGCAAGAATCTTTTGTAAGAAAACATAAGACATCACCTGAAAATAAGCCCTAATATGTCTTTCAGAGCAAAAATTAATATGACCCAGTCTTATTTTGGGGGAAACACAATATCTGGGAGTATACCTTATGGAAATCAATGTTGTTTACTTCTGAGTAGATATGTATAGGATAGTATACACAATGACTCTGAAGGTGAATCTTAGCCATTTTACTGACGGAAGAACATGTATAGCTGACTCATTTGGGGTGTGATTGGAATATTGAACGGCTTGCTATCTGCAAAACATTTGTGCCCCAAACTGTTTCTGGGGAAGGGAGGTTTTCCAAAAATATACTACAAGACATCTGACTGCAATAGGAAGGAACAAGTAGTTAAATATCACTTCTAGCAATGTAAAAATAGGCTTATAAAGGCACATGGACTAGAAGATGCTGCTTGGATTTGGGAAGGTTTTCTTGCCTTCATGGCTTTGGCTTAACCAAAAGGCAAATTTCTGGTTAAAATGTTAAAGGATATAATAAGGTACTGCAACCAAGATATCACTGTCAGTGCTATATTTAAGCCCATGGTGTGTTCCTATATTTAGTAAGCCATTCGAGCTCAAAATCTTTTGTCACCCACTTAAGCGTTTGTGAATGTGTGTGTTGTGTGGAACCTGCTGACCCAGGCCACCACAAATGGCGTAAGCCTCTGCTTCAGCTCAGAATGTCTTTTGGCCGCTCTTAAAGAGAAAAGAAAAAAGCTAGGGGATCCAGTCATAGATCTTTACCTATCACTTGTATTTTGGCCTTACATGTATTGTATTTCTGTCCTGTGTCTGCTTTTAACAACTGCTTTATAACTGCTCATCCTACCTCCCAGTCAACCTCCCTTGTGCTGGACTGACATCAAGTCTTGAGGCAGAACAGGTGCACCGGAAACTCCCAAGCTGGAGCAGAGTGCTGTCTCTGAACCCTTTGAGACCTTTGGAAACGGCGGCAACCTAGGAGATATAAGCACACATGCTTTGGGATGACAGGTCCCGCAAAGGGGAGGGCTCCCCTTCAGTTTGGTGTTTCGGGAGGCAATGGCATACTTTGTCTCCTTATTTTCCCTCCCTCCCTCCCTCCCTCCCTCCCTCTCTCTCTCTCTCTGTTTGTCTGCCCGTTTCTTCATTTTAATACTGTGTGTGTGTGTAGAGGAGAGGTTACCCTCGGGAACAAAAGGGATCATCTAATGGAAGAGTTATACCCTTGGGGTTTACAAGCTGTTGTTTGCCCTGGGTGAAGAACAGGGTCTTACAGATGCTTTTTTTGCTCAGTTTGGACACTTGTGGTGGCTTCCCTGTTAATGAGACTGGGTATGGGGAGAAGTTGTTTGCAGGACTCCAGGTGAGGGATGGCATGAGCATGAACCACTGGAAGGAGGTTTGAAGGGCAAAGAGGTACATGTTCTGGTTGTCCTCTATGCTGCTTGGTGGGTTGGCAAGCTTGCCATATATGTGACCAGTGGCTGCTGATAACCACAAGTTATATTTTGAGATGGGTTGGTTGTGTGTACTTAGTGGAATGAAGAGAGTATGTGAGGTTCTGAGTGTCTGATGATACATTTAAGTTGTTGAGTGGTGTTGCGAGTGTGTGGGAAGTTCTGGTGTTGTAAGGAACACTATTTCATGGACCTGTGGAGGTAGTACTTTTTCAGTGACTTGTAGCATAAGGAGATAAAGCAGCAGGAGGGGGCTAGGACATCAGAGTAAAATGAATTATAGGAGTCTATATAATGTTATCTGTACCTTGCAGTTGATCCACTAAGCCCTCTTTTCTTCTTGTGCTGCCATTTAGGTCAGTCCCTAATAAGGGCACGCTAATTCATGATTTGGTTGTGGAAGAGAAGGCTGGCCTGGCATGTTTTACTGAGAACCGGATGGGTGAAATAAGTGAGGCTGACCACATGGGTACGTGGTGCAGCACCACTGTAGGCTAGGAGACCAATAGGAAGGGAGTTACAGCGGTTGACAGACCTCCATCTCTCTCATCAGGAAAGCACTTCACCTTCCAGCAGGTCTTGAGCGGTTGCAGCTGAGGTTGGGTCATAGAGACAGATGCTTTTGGTGTCTTGACTATTAGCTATCAAACAGGGATGCTGCTGGTGAACCTCCCACATTTCTGTTCACTCTGACAGAACTGGTCTCATGTGCAGCGCTGCAGAAGAGAAGACAGAGGTTTTGGGTGACTTTAATTTCCATGTTGAGGCTATCTTTGGTGCTGGACTTCCTAGTTTTGTGGCAGCTATGGGGATGCCTTGGTTTGTCATCTGCCCAAGTGTGGCATACTGCTGATTTAGTCTTTGCTGTGAACCATGAGATGAGCACTCTGAAAAATGGGGGCATCCAAGCCACCCCATTGTCATGGTCAGGTCATTTTCTGATGAGATTTGAACTCATGGTCTTACATTGCTCCTGCAGTGGTAGATAAACCATTGGGTGGTCCACCCTGGGAAACGGATGGAATCAAATGGATTTCGGAATGCTCCTGGGGATTTTCTAGTGTATGGAGCTACTGATCCAGCCAAGATCCTGGTCCCATTGTGGAGGGCTATCAGCTTGATTACACCTAAGTGCTCTCTTCAGCATTGTTGAGCTCACTTTAGGGCACAATCCTAAGCATGTTTAGGGAGAAAAAAGTCCTACAGCCATCTACAGCTTTTCTCTGTCTAAAGATACATACGACTGTGCCCTTCGTCTTTCTGGTACCACAGGATGCTTTTCCAGGACTTTGTCTATTTTTGGTCCAAGAGGCTGATACAACTTCTTTTCTGGAATTCAGATAAGAAACTGGATAAATGTTTTCTCACATGGATACAGACGTTAGGTATTTCATATAAGAATACATTTGACTTTACATTTGTCTAGAGCAAGGAAGAGCCATGCTCTTTGAGAATGGACATGAAGGTCTCTAGTTCATGTAGGTCTCCAGTTTATCACCAGTTAGCTCATTTAAAAAGGATCAGCAGGGAGGTGATGGCAAATACCTCTGCCTTAGTTCCTTGCCTCGTCAGCTTCTGTGTAGACAATTCTGGGCTAGATGGACAAATTATCTGACCAAGTGTAAAGCAGGTTCTTGTGTACTGCTTGTATTGTTGTTGTTCAGCTGTTCAGCCATGTTTACCTATAAGCAATTCCATGGGCCACCCTTTTCAATCCAGTGCCACTTCCTTTAGTTTGTATCATACAAGGAAAAAAAAGGCAACTGTGTTTGCCATTAGAAAAATGCCAAAGTAATTTGGCTATAAGGAAAAAAAATACAGTGTGATACTTTTGTTAGGCCAACTCAAAATAGTACAACAAATGCTTCATCAGACAAGATGCTATGAGGGGCAGAAGAAGGAAATAGGCAGAAGCAAAGGCAGACTGAATGTTGTAGTTAGGACCTCTGTGCAGTCAGAGTCTTTTTCCTATCATCTTGAGACTTGGACTGCAGACATCCTGCCTGCAACACCCAGTAAGCCTTTTCCGCAACCTGCTGGTAACATTTTGCCTTATGTGGTGATCTAGAAATTTTGCAAGCTTGCACATTTGTTCTGATCTTAGAATTGATCAGAAATTCTAGTAAATTTACTAAACTAACTTAGTAAATATATTGGGATATGTGGTATATGTCAATTTTCCTGCACAGGATAAAGAATAGTTTTTTAGGTGCTGTTTTTAATCTGGAAAATAGTGCAGGGGAAGGTGTAAGCCTCTCCATCCCCTAGTGCTGTGGCCCTCATCTAGTTCCCCTCCTTAGCTGGTATAATTAAAAACAAAGCAAAACACTGAAGATCCTAATAATAGATCACCCATGTTATGGGGGCCCTTTCTGATGTGATAAACCACTTTCTGGACTCATATGACTTTGAAATACAGCTTAGAGGCTCAGATGACGGCATTTTCCTTCACATAAACAAATCCTCTTTACACACAGAAAACTGGAAGGCAGGCAGACAACAGACCTTGGATATCAAGTTATCTGTGTGGAGAGAAATGTCCTTTGCATATGGGAGACCACTGCACCATGGGAGACCCCACCTGCAGTCTCCAGGGGTAAGGTTCCCCTTTTCCGGGACTCTTGCTATACAGGACAAAGATGGCAAGTACGCTGCTCTGTGATTGCACCTGGAGGCCTCCAAGCAGCCAGCAGTTCTGCTCTGTGATTGCACCTGGAGGCCTCCAAGCAGCCAGCAGTTAACATACCCTCAATATATGAGGGAGCAAAGGAATGCAGTCCAGCAGCATTCATTGAATTGCTAGGAAAAAGTGCCACAAACTGGCCAAGACTCACCAAGCAGGCATATTCCTTTTGGGCTTGCTTTTTTCTGGACATGTAAGGCTCAGCAGTATATACATTCTTACACTCGCAAATCAGTGCAAACATCTAACAGGACAGCAGCCTTAGGGCCTTTTGATATTATGTCTTTATGCATAGACATAATATCAGAGCAATGTTTTGTGGTTACTGCTCAAAAGTCAGACATCTTTCCAAGTAGCACTCTTCTGTTGCAAGGAAACTGCATTTTACAAGCACTTCTATGGCAACATTTTAGTGCTGGATAATGTGATATTTCCAACCTGCTGGTAGATTCGCTGGTGTAGAATGCGAGTGTGGAAACGTAAGATTTTTTTTTAAGGAAATGTAAGTCTTTCCCTATTGTGTAAAAAACAAGGAAAAAAGAATTGCAAATGTTTTAGAAACATCCCACCATATCTAGTGAACTCAATAGGACATCTCACCATGGCCCATGATATAGAAAGTTACACTCTTATTTTGAACAAGGTAAGGCACTTAGTGAAGAAATGTTATATGTTGTGTGTGGAAACATACCAGAGTGCCTGGAAACATACAAAACCTTGTGTTTGGTATGAAGATTCTCCTACGATATATCATTTCTGGAAATAATTAATGGCAGAGAAAATTAAAAGATGTTAATATTCCTCTTCTCTTACAACATTTAAGCCAAGAAAAGGTCCTCTTATCCATCAATAACCATTTAGGGCTGAAACCTGTCTGGTCAGGATTTATTAATGAATTGGATCTATAAGATGAAAGTAAGGTTCGATCTTTCTCTTTTTTATGAATTAATATAATTCTTACGTTGTTCCTTGAATCTGTTATCATGGCTCTTTCTAAACACTCATTAAATAATCTTTCCAATTTATTAACAGATAGCTTTTCTACCTGTTTTACAGCTTTGTTGATATTCTGTCTATTTGTTGCTGTTATATGCCATTCAAATTGTCTCTGACTTACAGTGACCCTATGGAATGAACGCCCTTCAAAATATCCTCTCCTTGCTCAGCTCTTGTAAATTCAAGGGGCTGCCTTTACGGAATGGATCCATTTCAAAGTTGGTCTTCCACTTCTTTTTCTGCCTGTGACTTTCCCTAACTTTACTGTCTTTTCCAGTGAGTCTGGACTTTCTGTGATGTGCCTGAAGTGGAACAGCTTCAGTTTTGTCATTTTTGCTTCCAGGGAATGTTCTTGATTTAATCTAAGAGCAACTTGTTCATCTTTTTGTCAGTCCAGGGTTTTTGCAAAGCTCTCTTCTAGCATTATGTTTGCAACACATACATTTTCTTCCTGTCAGCTTTCTTCACTGTCAGCTTTCACAGCCATACATCAGATGCATCAGTGATCAGGAATACATAGTGTGGATGATCTTGGCCTTGGTCTCCAGTAAAACATCTTTATACTTGATTATACTAGGTTTCTTTATACTTGATTATACTCGGTTATGATTATTGAGTGATGAATAGGAATACATTTACTCTCAAGGACAGGCAAGATCTTAGGCCATTCATGTGAAAGAAAAGCACTATAAAGTAATTTATGGGCATCTTATAATTGCATACAATGTATCCAAATATGAAGCTGATGCATGTTGGAAATATAGTCACAAGTGCAAATATGATCAATATGTGGTAGGAATGTCCAAAGATATTGTTGTTCTGAGAACTGGAAAGGAAGAAGAGGCAGGTAAAACTATGCCAGATAACATACTGATAATCTTATGATATATGAGGTAGTTAAAATTGAAGCCTGTGAGTTGGTGTGGCATTTATTGACAGCAGCTAAGCATTGGAAACAGTCAGGAAAATATTATTCCATTTCCATTTCCCTAATGGAAAATATGGTGGGTGGCTGCAAGGGCTAAGCTAACAGAATTGTATGAATGGGAGTCAGGAAAAGAGTGATATTAAAATTTAGGAAAAAATGGGCTAAGTTCTTAAATTTGATGGGATAGGAAATATTATTGTTGAAGGATGATTGTGAATTCCATTATATATAATTACTATTTGCAGTATAGATTGCATACTGCATATGGCATTCACAGTATTTTCATATATTACTATGCAATACAACCTATCTGAAAAAAGAATTAAAAGCAATTAATGACTTTTATCCACACAGTAAAAGGAAGTGGGTCAAAACTACATGTCAGGTGGATGATGTGCCTTCTTTCAGATTATTATATAATCAACTGGGAGAGAAGTGTCCTTTTGATATGGAGGAGAATTGCATCATGCAAGTTTCCACTTGCAATCTGAAGTGGTACTGTTCACTTTCTCTGGACAAATGTTTTTAGGACAAAGATGGCAAGTACCCTGCTTTTTGTTTGTAGTCTTGAGCAGATAAAAGATAGCCCCAATTTGGCTTGGAGGTGGTGGCAGTGGGGAGAACGTTTTTGTTTGTTTCGTGGCTCTACCCCTGAAAACTCCGGGCAAGTAGAAAACCAAGCAGCAGACTGGAATATACATTTTCTTTCTGGCCTAAGAAACCAATAAGTGGGGAGGTTCCGTGTTGCTTGTTTTACTGGGGGGATCCCACTTGCAGATCCCACACACCACTCTGGCCTCTGAGGAATGCATCACGTTAGTTTGCAGCATACAGCCCGAGATCTTCAGCTATGACTGTCCGCTGACCAGCAAGAGTTTATTATTGTTATTCTGCACAGCATCTTTTTTGTGTTTAAAGGGCTTTAACAGGTGCATCTCGAGACACATTTTGCTAGCGTCATGCAGCAGGGCCGCACGACGGTTCTTGGCTAGGCCGGCCAGCCAGCCAAACAAAGGAGGAAATATCGGCGCGGACGACCCTCAGCCAGAGAGAAGAGATGCCGCTTCATCATCAGAGGGCCCGTCAATGGGTCACATGACGGAGACTTGAGCAACGCCCACGTTGCTCAGCAGACTCGGCTAAGGGATGGAACGTGCTCCTGCCCTTGCAATTCCCGGGCTAGTTTTCCTTCCAGTAAATGTAAAGAGTAAAATAACAGTCAGGAAGATCTTGCTAGCGAGCCTTGGTTCAAATATTTGCAAACAAGGTGGCGGGTTTTCGTATCGAGTTTTTCACGCAGTTTTCAAAATGTGTGCATTACTTTTGCAGCTCGACTCGTCCTTTTAAAAAAGCGTGCTCGCTTTGTGCATCGATATTTCCGTTCGTGTGCATTTTCCAGTGGGGGAATTTCCCGCATTGATTAAGCCTCCCATGCGTATGGCCTTGGCAGCAGTGCTCAAAGGCGACATGCTGTCAGGGTTTTTTCTCCAGGAAGCTTTCCATACGACCCCTGAACACGCTGGGACTCAAAGCGGACATGAGGAACGTGCAGGGATGCATGACTTTCTGGGATGGCCGCAGGGCCCTCCTCCCCTTCCTGCACACAGAAGGCGGCCAGGGTTGTCCATCAGCCGGCAGCGGGAGACCGTTTCTTTCCCCGACGCGGCGAGCTTTCCTTGAACAGCCAATCGCAGCGTAGAAAGTGGGCAGGTTTTACCCTCGGCCACTATCGCGTGGAGAAAAGGAGAAAGGCAGGGAAAAAAGCGGCATCTTTTTTTTTAACCTTGTGGGGAAGAAAGGCAGTTTAGGATCTTGCATACTCGCAGAGAAAACGGGAGATAAGAGGCCAGTTTTGCATCCTTCTCTCAAAGATCAAGCACCAGCTCCTTGCCCCTTGCGTTGGCATTTTATTTAATCAGGCAGAATGATAGCTGCCCAGCTTCTGGCCTATTACTTCACGGAATTAAAAGATGATCAGGTCAAAAAGGTAAGGCATAAATCGATCGCCTTTACATTTATCACTGCACGGTAGTCCCAGTTTTGCTGTAGTGGAGGGTTTAAAAAAATGTATATATTGCATAAATCGGTTTTTGTGTGTCCTCGGCGTTGAGTTTTTAAAAGGTGCACTTAAAATGGATGTTTTTGTGCCTTGATCGTAAAGCCTTTTAGACAATGCAGAAAGAGCCTTACTCATTGCAAGCGGTGCTGTTACTACGCTGCAGTGTCCTTGAAAGCTCGTCGGTGTCATAGCGGCGATGAGTAACACAACCGCCATGGTTTCCTTCCTCACCGCCTAGGCTGGTGGAATCGTCTGTCTATCAAACCTTGTTACTATAAACAACCGATCGTCTAGTCAGCGACTGTGCGATTTGTCTGTACGTCTTTTATGAACTTGAAGGTTCAAAGGCCTGCTGATCTGCGGATGCAAAATGAATTGCTCCAGCTCTGCGTGTGTGTTTGTGTTGAGGATCTACTAAATCTGCTGCTGCTCTTCTAGATAGCAATAATCAATCTCCAGACACAGGAAGAGAACCTCTGTGGCACCTTAAAGATTTAATATAAGTCGTGGTGCAAGCTGAACAAGATGTAGCTGGGATTTTGTCACCCAATTCCTTCCGGTATTTTGCCTCCATGAAAGGCCTCTGGATTTAGCTGCAGGCTAACCCTTCTGGGATTACTTATCATTTCATTAAGGTAGTGAGGCAAGGAAATTGCATTGAAAACCAGAGCCTCTTAATTGGCCTTCAGAGGTGAAATGTTCGGTAGTTATAAAAATAAAATTGGATAAAGTTACATATTTTATGTAGCTGTGTTTAATATTAGCTCTGGCCCCATATTGCCCAGGGGATCTTTTAAGGATGCAGTGCCTAATATTAGGGAGAAATTCCTCATTTCCAGGAAGGTTCAGGTATGATTTAGGCCTGTCCCCAGGGAGTGGATGGAGATTTTAAGTTGCTAATTTTGTCTGCACTGTAGACCAGGCATGGAAAACCTCAGGCCTGCTGTCTCAGTCTCCTTTGCCTGGCCTCCTGATCCAGATTTCTCAAGGTCCCCATTTGGCCCACCCTCTTTTCCTCAACCCCGGTTTTGTATGGTATGTATCGGGCTGAAGTGCTTTTCCCAAGGCAGTAAGAGCCTTCCACTATATTATTCTAGCTTTTTCCACTCCCTCATTTTAGTCCATCTTCTGCTTTCAGCCCCACCCAACGCTGAGATGTATCCCCTGAGTCTGAAGGAGGTTCAGCACCCCTCCTGTAGGCTAAACAGCAGCTTTTCCATAAACTAAATTTTATTAGGGAAAGCAAGGCAGTGATCCTATATTTTATCAGTGTTACACATTATTGAACTAAGGAATGTATTTGGCATGGCAATGTAATCTTGCAAAATTGAAGTGCAATCCTAGATGTATCTACTTAGAAGTAAACCACATTGAGTTCAACTGGATTTACCAGCGGGTAAATAAGTATAGGATTACAGTGTTAATCATATGGGCTATAATCTTTTAAAATAACAAGTGGATATAGGTTTCTTTCCTGTGGTGTTTAAGTAAGTTTATTGTGTTTGCAAAAAAAAAAAAAAAAGTTAAACAACATCGAAAGTCCAAATCAAGTTTGATTACTTACTGTTCAAATGTAGTTACATTTCTTAAAATTTATTTGGCACTGTTTTAGATGCCTACTTTTTAAAAAATTATAAAATGTAGCTCTGATGGTAAAGTTATACTTGAAAATATGCAGGCACAGTTTGCATAAAGCAGTTTTAAAAATCTGATAGCCAAGGTATGAAGCTGCTCTACACTGTATGCATCTATATCTTCTTTGTGGTCTCTCTACCTTTTCCCCTGTCCACCTGCCTCTGCATTATGCTTCTGTCAACACACAGAACCTGTTAAAGTTCTATGAGGGTGCAATCCATGTTTAGACAGAAAACTGTCCTACAACTCCCAGCATTCCCTGCTGAGCTGTGGCTAGGGATCTCTTGCTCTCCCTCCCCCCTCCCCAATCGTGCATAGAATTGTGCTTTAATATCTTGCAAAGCAACAAACATGGGTTCAAAGTAAGCAGTCGAATGGAAGACCAAATCTTCTTTATTAGTTTGTTTAATTCATCCCGAGAATGAGATCTGAGTTATTTTGGATTTTCTCTTACAAGAGAATGAAAGTACTTGCTAAGGACTGGTACTTTGAGAAGAACAGGCTGTTAGGTGTGATTAAAACTAAAAACAAATGACCATTTTATTGTGGCACACTTCTTTTTGAAAGCACAAGGTCAAGTGTGTTGCCATAGAAATTTTAAAATCATCAATTTAGAAGTGGGGAAATAGCAGTAGGAATACCATTATTCTTGAAGTATGAAGCAAGGCTTTGAGGAGAAGTTGCTAGGATTCCTTGTATGGGATAGTGATGAGTTTTGGCCACCCTGTTGGAAGGATACCATCCAATAGGTAAGACACACGCAAGTAGCCCTGACTGCATGGTTATGATATTCACATGTGCTTCTCTTTATGGTGTGTATGTGTGGGAGAGACAGCTCTGTTAGTGAACTAAGCATAGCTGTAGAGCCCATGTGCTCATCTTGGTTGTTGATACTGAAATGCTTCCTGGGACCTCTGGGATTCTGAATAACTGGGGGAGTTTGCAGTTCATCTTTTTGCATTTTTAAATATTCATTTATGCATTATTTTGCATTTTCAATATCCAGAATCTTATGCAAAGGTGTTCATTTGTTTTTACAAAAACAGTGGAAAATTGCTGTGTAAATGAAAGATGGGGGCAGGGGACGTTCCCACATCTTTCCTGGGGTACAGCCATGCAGAAAATCCAAGTAAGATGGAAAGAGGACACTGCCTGCTTCGAAAAATTCCAGGGAAAAGTTTTTGGGGCACTGAGCTTCGGGCATGCCTAAGGCACAAGAACAGCAGCTCTGTTTTAGAGGGAGGAATTGGCTTGTTGCCTCCCCCATAAGTAAATGTTATTTGCTACTTTAAAAGGATATGTTCTTGTTAAGATTAGCAGCTACAAATAAGTTTTAAAAAATCTAAGTATAAATACTTCTAAATACTTCTGAGGTTTAAGACTCTTAAAAGCTAAAGGAGTAAAGAATAATGATTGATCTTGTATGGACCAAATTAGCACAGTTACGAATACCATTCTATTCTCAAGGCCTAGCGTTATTCTTCAGTTCTTATAGAACCTAGTGGTATCTTGAAATATCTTTGGGATAAAGTTCAGTGGGTTACATTAAGAATGGCACTGTGATTTACTCAGGTAAAATGAACCCTGCAAGGCACACTTTGTGTTTATTCTTCTAGATGTTGGACTTGGTTCTGTCATTAACCTTGTTAACAACTTATTTTGCTTATTCATGGTATTAAAAAAATTGCAAGACATGAACCACAAAGGCAGCTGCATTAGCCATGATAAAAATGCCAAAATCCATATAGTGCAGTTATCTATTAGGCTAACTCAAAATCAGTACAAATGTGCCAGCTTTCCAGATCTTTTCTGGTTCACCCAGAAGGGAGAGAGTTTTAAGCTAAAAAGTGGGCTTTGTTTTTTCAAAAATGGAGGCTCAAAGAAGCAGCTTTCTTCTTCCCAGTGGGCCAAGGGGCACTGAAACCTGAAACTATCACATCCCCAGTCTGAATGTCGGCAGACCTTCCCTTGCATCATCTTAAGATTCAGGCTGTGCAGGCATTTTGACTAGCAGTGCCAGTCCTTTCTCCCCACATTCTCCTGTCCCTCCAGCTGCCTCAGCCCACCTGCATTCTGAGGCATTATGTCTGATGAAGAGCTTTGGAGACCATGAAAAGGTGCACATCTTTGAGCGTACTTGATAAAAGTATTACCTGCTATGTGTACAGGGTAGGAATTGCAGTTACCTCCAGTAACCATTTTCATTTGGAGGATATTGCACTTTGGATCCCAAGAATTGTAATGATAAGCTGTGATTAGCAGTAGCAAGGATTTATGGGTAAAAGCCTGGCAAAAAACTCAGATACCATCAGAACAATGGAAGAGGAAGAAATGGATTATCATGTTGATGAATAACAAGTTATAAGATAATGGTTTTAACTTACGGGATGGGTGTTTCAACTGCATACTGACTTTTCAAGAAGCACCTGGATTCTGTTTAACAATTGGAATTAGGTACAGTCTGGGAGGTTTTGTAACTTTGGATTTATTTGAATATGTGTTGCTCTTAATGTATCTTTGTAAGGAAGTTTGTGTATTTATAGGAAAAGAAGAACACTTCATATTACACTTTTACATCTTAGGCTTGAATGTATTGTCAGAAATATATACAAGCCAGCTTAAAAATGTATAAATACACAAATACATTTTTATATCAAGAATTGTGCAAAAGAGCCCTGCTATGGGCTGTTGTTGCGGCATACGAATTACAATAATGTCATTGCTCAATGTTTCATTATTTATTAACAAAAAACAAGGATACATTGATCAGCATCTTACTGTACAGCCAGCATAGTATAGTGGCTACAGTACTGGAGTTGAATCAGAGAGAAGTAGAATTAGATCTCTGTATAGTCATGAAAATCCCTGGGTTACCTTGGACCAGTTGATCAATTTTTCTCAGTCACACTGACCTCCCAAGGTTGTTTTGAAGGTAAAATGGAATAGTGCCTCCCACATGGCAATACTAAAGCATTCTTACAATAAAAGTTAATTGATTTACAGTAGTTGATTAAGCAAGGAAAATGATAGGTATAATCCATTTATAAGGAACCTATTTGCAGAAAGATTCTACATGTCTTCAGAAAGAGAAATGATTGTTCCAGCCAACATATTGAAAGCCCAGGTCTGGTATAGTGGCAGTCCTTGCCAGCACTCCAGTGCCAAGGTTTACTCAGGGGCTTTGGGATGAAGCTGTATTTTTATTTTCTCCTGTGACAGTGGAACCATTCATAGTTTAGAGATTGCGTGGAGAGCAGCTGTGTGAAACTCACCCTCCAAATGTGATTTTGTTGGAAGGGGATGCAAACTATTCACATAGGCTATAGCCCTATCTATTTGCACCACTAAGTTCCTTTCACAACACTTAAACTATGCTGCTCATACCAAGCCAGCTTAAAACTCCCCCAGCCACTTACATGATTCACTGTTTATTTTATATCTTAAAGAAACATGCTACCAGGATTGGTCCTCAACAACAGTATTGCTGTATGAAAATAGGATCAGCCATTCCTAGACTTTAGACTGTTCCTGAAATGTAACTTTTGTTGATGATGTCCCTTGACAGCAAAACTGCCTGTGCAAAACAAATGTCTGCTTCTACATAGCTGTTGTATTTTGAAATGCTACCTAAGCACAGATGTGGGCTTGGGCACTTTAAAAGCTCAGGTGCAATATGTTAACCTGGAGCCTCCATCATACTTCCTGTTGGTACCAGTGCACCTGCAGATGCCTTTTTGTTGCCTGCCTAGGTCTCCTGCCCCTCCCAGCATTTATTTGTAAAACCTGGTGTGGGAATTGGGCAGTTACAATAGGAAACACTGGGTTCACAGCCACCCACATCTTGATTTCCTTTTCCAGAATTTCTCTGCCTCCACATGGGCCCAGAGGCTATGAAATGACTGTTTTGTGACTTTCTGCACCCTTCATGGCAGCCATTTTGTGGACACCCCCCCCCCGGTACAGCTATTTGGGTATTATGTGCATGAATTTTATCAAAGTACTGCATGTGCTTTCCAGTCCAAAAAGATTGGGGAACTTGAAATAATAGAGTGATATCTAGAACTTGTATTCTAGTCCTAGCCTAGTTCTATCTATTTGGGTGTACATTTCCCATCATTCCCTGGCCATTGTAGTGTAGTACTGGAGAGTTCTAGAATGGAAGGGTTATTATATGTCCCTTGCTAAACCAGAATTAACCTATGATATATTGTGAGGTTAACTCTAAATAACCCAGAGCGTGTAGGTTAGAATGACATACTCATGTCTTATGATCTGGGGGTTTGTAGGTTTTCAAGAAATTGAAGTAGCTCGCATGTGATAGTTGTTCCACATGCCGGTTGCTTCACCCCATAATGGAAAGCATTTTTAGTGTTCAAAATGCTTTGACATATGTTATCTCAGAGATCTTCACAACAGCGCTGTGGGGCATGCCAGTATAAAGATCCCCAAATATTAATGGTGGCTGATGCTGTAGCATGGTGGCTTGTCTGAGGCCACTTGGTGAGTTTGTGGCTGGTGTGAGATTTGAACTGGGGGCCAACCAGCTCACATTTAGAAAGCCCAACTCTTTGTATGGTTACTCAGAAGTCCCACTGATATTTTATTTTATTTTATTTTATTTTATTTATTTAGAGGACTTCTATGCCGCCCCATTCACTGATTATTTATTTATTTATTTATTTATTTATTTATGTATTTAGTGGACTTCTATGCCACCCCATTCACCGAAGCCTCGAGGCGGCTCACAATCATAAGTAAATGACATAATATAAAACAATATAATTTAGCAGTATAACAGTAAAATTTAAGTCGCCCTGGCCAAAGAATAAAATAAATAAATAATATTAACAATTAAAATAATGTTTGAATAAAAAGGTCTTCGCCTGGCACCGAAAAACAAATAACGAGGGCGCCAGGCGGACCTCTCTGGGGAGCGCATTCCATAGATTGGGCGCCACTGCAGAGAAAGCCCTCCTCCGAGTACTTACCCTCCTAATTTCCTTCACTGAGGGTTCCCGGAGAAGGGCCTCTCCCGCTGATCTCAAGGGGCAGGCGGGCATATATGTACATAAGCGCTCCTTCAGGTAACCAGGACCCAAGCCATTAAGGGCTTTATAGGTCATAACCAACACCTTGAATTGGGCCCGGACTTCAATGGGAAGCCAGTGAAGCTGACGGAGAACTGGAGTCATGTGAACATAATGCCCAGTCGCCGTCAGCAGCCTGGCAGCTCTGTTTTGAACCAATTGAAGTATCCGGACCGTCTTCAAGGGCAGCCCCACATAGAGCGTGTTACAGAAATCCAACTGGGAAGTCACCAACGCGTGTGTCACTGTCGCCAGGCAGTCGTTCTCCAGGTAGGGGCGCAAATGATGGATCAGCCGAAGCTGAAAGAAGGCGCTCCTCACCACCGCTGTCACCTGAGCTTCAAGTGAAAGCTCTGTGTCGAGGACTCTCAAGCTGCAGTCCTTGTCCCTAAGAGGGAGTGCAACCCCATTCAGGACTAGGTTCAATTCACCCTCCCCGAAGCCCGATCCGCCAACCAACAGGACCTCTGTCTTGTCTGGCTTGAGTTTCAGTTTATTGGCCCTCATCCAGCCCATTACCTCGGCCAGGCACCAGTTCAGCACAGCCACTGCCTCACCTGGATTGGTGGAGAACGAGAGGTAGAGCTGGGTATCATCTGCGTACTGATGATTCCGCAGCCCACAACTCCTAATGACCTCTCCCAGCGGTTTCATGTAGATGTTAAACAGCAAAGGGGACAAAATGGATCCCTGCGGTACTCCATGGCATAGCTGCTATGGCGCAAAGCCATAGTCCCCTAGCACCACCTTCTGGAATCGGCCATTGAGATAGGAGCGGAACCACTGCAAAGCAGTGCCTCCAACCCCCAATCCCACTAGCCTATCCAGAAACATACCAAGGTTGATGGTATCGAAAGCCGCTGAGAGGTCCAGGAGAACCAACAGGGACGCACTCCCCCTGTCTTTCTCCCTGCACACGTCATCGTACAGGGCGACCAAGGCAGATTCAGTACCATACCTGGGTCTGAAGCCAGACTGAAATGGGTCCAGATAATCAGTTTCATCCAAGAGAGCTTGGAGTTGTCCCTCCACCACCCGCTCCAACACCTTGCCCAGAAACGGGATGTTGGCCACTGGTCTATAATTAGTGACCATCTCTGGATCCAGTGACGCCTTCTTCAGGACCGGTTGGACTACCACCTCCTTTAAAGGGGCAGGTACCCGACCCTCTCTCAGAGAAGCGTTAACCACTTCCAGGATCCAGGTCCCAATCCCATGCTGGGCGTTGTTAATTAACCAATATGGGCAAGGGTCCAATAGGCAAGTGGTGGGACGTACTCGTCCAAGCTCCTTGTCCACATCATCAGGCTGCAATAACTGAAATTCATCCATTAATTTTGGACCAGACGGCAACATTGGTATCTCCCCAGAAGCCTCTGAATCACTAGTAGAGTCTAGCTCATGACGAATCTGAGCGATTTTCTCCCTGAAATGCTTGGCAAAGTCGTCACAGCAGGCCTTCGAGGGTGGAACCAGATCTTTCTTAGGGCCAGGGTGAACCAGCCCTTGTACCACCCAAAAATGCTCAGCCAGACAGCATTTTGAGGAGGCAATGGAAACGGAGAAGAATTTCTTTTTTGCTGCCCTCACCGCCACAGCATAGGCTCAATAATGGGCTCTTAAGTGTGTTCGGTCAGATCCATCCTGTGATCTCCTCCACCTACGCTCTAGACGTCTCCCGGCCTGCTTCATCGCCCGCAATTCAGATGTATACAAAGGGGAAGAGGGGGCTCTGCCTGGCGGGAGAGGACACTTTGGAGCAATCGTGTCAGCAGCCCTAGTCATCTCCCCATTCCATAGTTTGACCAGAGCCTCGACAGGAGCACCAGTCTTGTCAGCCGGAAACTCCCCCAGGGCCTTCAGGAATCCGTCCAGATCCATCCAGCTCCGGGGGCGGACCCACACAATCGGGTCCGCACCCTTACAGAGGGAGAGGCCGCTCTCGAGCACAAACGTCATGAGGAAGTGATCTGACCATGACAGGGGTGTCAGACATAAAATCCTCACCCTCAGTCCACCCTCTTCCTGCCCCGTCGAGAAAACCAGGTCCAGAGTGTGTCCACGTTCATGGGTCGGGCCAGTGACATGTTGAGACAGCCCCATGGCCGTCATGGAGGCCACGAAGTCCTGAGCTGCCCCGGTCAGACCAGTCTCAGCATGGAGATTGAAGTCCCCCAGGACCTACATCCTGGGGGTCCTCAACACCAGGTCCGAGACGGTCTCCGTCAGCTCAGGCAGGGAGACTGTTGGACAGAAGGGTGCACAGTACACCAACAGAATCCCTAATCTGTCTCGGTCGCCCAACACCAAGTAGAGGCACTCTAGCCCCGGCCTCGAAGGGGCTGGAAGTCCCGTGAGTGAGATGGAGGCTCGGTAAACCAAAGTGACCCCCCCTCCCCTCCCCTTCAAATGTGGATGATGCTGAACCAGATACCCGAGCGGGCACATTTGAGAGAGGGCGACATCCCCCCCCCTCCTGCCCAGGTCTCTATTATGCAAGCCAGGTCGGCCCCCTCATCCACAATCAAGTCATGGATGAGGGAAGATTTATTGTGGACTGACCTGGCATTAAGCAGCAGCACCGTCAGGCCCGGGGGGCGATTGACAAGACTACCTGGCACCCTCTGGCTGGGGGCAGAACCAGAAGGAAGGGCAGGTGTCAGCCATCTGTCCCTCCTTCTACATGGACACATTAAACCCCCACTGCTGTAACGTCCATTGCCCGTGACCACCCCAGTGGTGGCACCCACATGCTCCCCAGGTAACTCAACCGTCGACATGGCCAGGGACGACTCCATAAAAACAAATTAAAATACAATAAAACTTTAAAACAGTATAAAACTCCCCGTCTACCCACCCGATATAAAATTCCACCCACCGACCTAGCCCCCCACCAGCCCAGTTCTGCACGGCCACAAATGGCGGCGACCGCCCTTTGGCCATCGCCCTTCGGCCGCCGGCCAGAGGCCGCTGGCCCCAGGCCGTGTCAGGCGGGTTAAGCTGGGGCCTGGCCCCCCCAATCCAGCATTGCT
This sequence comes from Varanus komodoensis, assembly GCF_004798865.1. Lineage (NCBI taxonomy): Eukaryota > Metazoa > Chordata > Lepidosauria > Squamata > Varanidae > Varanus > Varanus komodoensis. Next base: position 16,745,594 of record NW_025335317.1, read on the forward strand.
CTCACTGACGCCGGCGGGGGGCAGAGCAGAGAGGGGCGCGGAAACCCCTGATATCAGTGAGGTGTGCTTCTGAGTGAGTGAGCTAGGACTGTAGCTGTTTACAATATTCTTATTTGTGTTTACTCAGAAGTAAGGTCCAAGCTGTTCAGTGGAGTTTACTTTTAAGAAAGTTTCTGTAGGACTTGCAGCCTTGGTGCAGCTCTGCAGATGCAGGCACAGGAATCCCATTAATACTTCTTTTTCTGCCATTTCTGTCTCATGGCCAACTTTTCAGATGTAAGTTACTCCTCTTCCGGCTATACAGCTGTCTATCTTATAAAAGCAAATTCCCATGACTAAGTTATGCAAATATTACTTAGGTTGGTGCCTGCTTCAGTTCTTGGCTGTATCCATTCTGTTGCAGTTTGTGCTAGTGTTGGATTTCTCCTTGCATTCAGGCTTTTGAACATCATATGATAAGGCAGACAGTAGGTAAGCCGATCCCCTTCAGGCTTTCAGCCCTCTCTGCCAGTAAAAGCTGCCAAGACACTGCCTTATCTGGCCTGCGTATTTGCTGAACAAACTCAGTGATGTTCTTGTGAAAAAATAAAGATGAGATGCACTGTCTTCTGCAATTTTACCCACACAGCATTTTGTTAAAATCTAATGCTAAGCTTCAAAGGGATAGCACTGTGGACACGTCAGGCAGATCTTTACTGCAGGATTAGCCTCAAAGGTAAGCATGCTTGGGTTCCTGCTGAGGTCCCTCACCTCAGCAGGGACCCTTTGAGAAGAATTCCTCTGGAGGAGCTTTTCACTGGTGTGATCCAGTGATTCATCTGCCTCAAAGAAGTGGTTTGAAGGAGCTGCAGTAGATGCCACGTGTTCACTGGCTTTCTGCTTTCCTGAAAGCATGCAGTAGCAGTGATGAGAAAGAGGAGGAAGAGCGATGTTGATGATAGTGCAAAGGCAGCCCTATGTCAGGGGAACGGTCTGTTGGCCCTTGTCCAAGCCCCTTAAAAACCTGGACTTGGCATTGCTGAATTGTAATTCGAATAGGGATTTTCACTCAGCTCCTTCCGTTTTGTTTTGTTTAGAAGTATTGATCTGCAAAACATAGTAAGAGGATAATGCATGTGTTACAATTAAGGTAGCAATGAAATATATCACAGGATGTAACCTCTAGATATTTGGGGTTTAAACTTCTAATGCCCCTAGCCAAGATGGCCAGTGGTGAGTGATTATGGGAGTTGTAGGCAAAACATCTGGAGTACCACAAAGGTGCCCACACCTGGTGTGCATCCTTGAGTGGGAGCTGCCAGACATCAGCTGTTGTGCAACATAAGATTCCAGCTCTGTTTGTATGAGTGCCACACATATTATTGGTTACATACGGATTGGGCCAGAATTTCCAGTTGGGTGTGGATGCCTGTGCGTTTGCTTTGGTACATACTTGTGCAACATAAATGTTTCCATCAGCAATCATGATGGATGGAGCTATCCCCATCTATGAATTTGGCTTGATTGAGGTTTATCAGGCTGTGAGCAGTATCCAGTGGCATCATTCTGCAATCTCAAATAGCACTAATGGAGCCCTTTCTGTTACGCAACTGTTGCACAAAAGTGGGCGCACACTTTCTTTTGTGCAAAGCTAACTTCAGTTGGATTCTTCAAACAGAACTTTAGTTGGATTGTTACTCATTGTTTGGATCCTCCTTTCTGCCAGCAGAATGTTATTTGTGTTCATGAAATAACAGTTTCATGTTGTCCTGTAGTTCCAGCATTAGGACATCTTTTGCTGCCAGTTATCCAATCTACTGTGGGTCACTTGCAAGGAAAAAAAGGTGGGATATAAATGTAATGCAGTAATAATAATTTAGCCTTCCCCAGCATGATGTACTTCAGATGTTTTGAGATACAATGCCAAGTATTCCTGACCATTGGCTATGCAGGCTAGGACTGATGAGCCAAAATGTCTCAAGGATACCACATGGGATGGCAGCTATACCAGATTAATACACTTCAAACAAAGAGTACAACAGATACTGTTCTAGACTGGGTTCCAGTTTGATTTTGTACTAATGGGTATTAATAAGGGGAAATACTTGGATCCATTTTTATCAATCAATCATGAAATCAGAATATAATGTAAGTTAAAATAATAACACAAAGAAAGTATTAATAAAGGGGAATACTCAGATCTATTTTTATCAGTCAGTCGGTCAATCAATCAATGAAGACCTCAAAATATAAAACCTGTAAGTTAAAATAATAGTATGAAGAAATGTGTAAGATTTCAAGAACAAAGACTGAAGTCTTTGAATACAGGAAATGTTTAGGAAATTTATTGTTTTAAACAATTATTTCCTAAACATTTCCTGTTATCAAAGTTTCCAGTATTAATCCAAAAGGAGAACTTTTATCTAAGTGCCAAGTTTCTTTTTCAGCTGTGTTCTGTTTGGCGGTACATGGTTCTGGTGAACTTCCAGATAAAAAAGCTAATATGCCCACATTATTAGAGCAAATTTACAGGCAGTCTCTGGGTTATGAGAAAACAGAAATTCATCCTTAAGTCAATTTTTTTGTGAGTTGGATCACGTATAGTTAACCCTCCACATTGATTGGGGTTAGGGACGCAGGACCCCCATGAAAGTGGAAAAATGATGAATATCTCTAGCACCCTCCCCTTCCCAAACTCGCCAGGGCCGCCTCTGTGCAGCGAGGAATCACCGGAGTGGTGGTGATTTTATGTAGTTTTTAAAATTAACTGGCTTTATGGCAGTTTGTTCATAAGTACGGGTAACTCAGATGTTCTTAACCCAAGGACTGCCTGTAGTTGATTGTTCCTCATTATCTACAACCCTGTAAATTTTAGTTTGGAGTTTTAAATCTTTAAAAATATCTTATGAGAAAAAAACACAGAAAGAGGCATAAACATATATCTTTCAAGCTAGAGAAGATTGAGTCTGAATTGTGTCTTTGGAAGACAATTCCTAACAGAAAAAGTTAAACCCAAGAGTATGGAGGGTATGAATTTTCTAGATGTCTGTATATTAGTTTTACAATGTTTAGACCACATGCAATATATATTGCCCATTAATTAATGACTGTTAAGCAAAAACTCTACATATACCCTTGCCTTGAATAATATAATAATAAAGTTTTACATTTAGAAACATTTCTAGTTATATTGACATCAGACTTTAGGCTTTACAACTCTCTGGCTTCAAATAATCCTTGACATAACCAAAGGGTTTTTAACTCTGCATTCTCTCTTTGGATTATCTCTCTTTAGACCACTTTGACAATTGGTACTTAAAATCACTTACCAAGAATTCATTGTGACCATGCCTCATTCTTTGTATCTTCCATTTACTGCAATCATATTTTTACTTATTTTGCATCTCCAATGACTGGTATAGTTTTCTGAAGTTGAATATAATATCTTTGCCCCAGTGCAGTACCAGTCCAGAATGCTTTGTCACTATGTGTATGATCCAAGAGGTGTATTCCAAAAATCCTTGCAGTGCTGCAGAGGATGCTGGGGAATACCTCTTCCAGACTGCATTGGTGTCCTTATCAATATAAGCAGTCCAAACCATACTGCCAAAGCCAGGGAAGACCATGCTTGCCATACCAGAAACCAGAACTGGAGAGTGTGTTCTCCCAAGATTATTGGCATTTCATTGTGGGAGTTGCAGGCTGGAGCCTGGCATGCAGCAGGCCAGGGTAGTAGGTGGGGCTACACAGCAGATCACTCTTGGCCACTGCAGAGGTGCTGGGCTTCCTGCCAGTCACAGGAGATGCCGTTGCATGCCTCTGCTCCATTCCATGCCAAGGGATGATCCTGAAGCAGGCAGAGGCCCGAGCACACAAAAGTCCTTCGTGGCTTACCGGACCGAGAGGTTCCCAGCTCAGGCTTTGATATGCCTGGCACACATTTAGTCTCTTGAATGTGTTGGGCCCAGTTTCTGTGCAGTTGGTAGAAGGGACAGGAGGTGAGGCGAGGTGAGTCAGGGCAAGGCAGAAATGAAGGCTGTCACAGGGAATACAAGTGTTTCACCTGTCTTTTATGAGACTGCACAGTAAGTTGGAATGGAAATTTCAAATGTGTTTCTTTCTAGTGATTTGGTTCCTTTAGTCTGGGTTTTATTGTGGAAAAGAGGAAGGAGGTGGTTTAAGGTGATGATAACTTAATCAGAAAAAAGTTAATGATAATATAATGACATTGAATGCTAAAGCTTAGTCAAGCTCATTTGGGGAAAAGTAGGATAACACAATAGACAATGCATCAAATATAGTTATCTTTTTTATTTCTGCAAAATCATAATGGTGACCTGCCTTTGGCAGTTTTCCTTCCACATATTTCCACTGATCTCCTTGGAATGACTGGTTGAAATGGAAGTCATTCCTTTGCTGTGCTGATGCTAGACTACATTTCTTGTAGGGCTGCCCTTGATATTGTTTAGAGGCTGGAGGAGGAAAAACCATAGCCGAGTGATGTACAGCGCATGTTCTACAAAGAGAAGATCTGAGGTTCAGTCCTCTGGTATCCCCAGTTTAAAAGAATCAGGTTTTGCCAGCCAAGAATACACAATTCCTAGTCTGATGGATCAATTGTCTGACTTGCTTGTTTGCAAAATATTTCAGTTATAGCAAAATGCTGCATCCTGCTGTCTGATGGGGTTGATCGTAGGGAGCATGTTACAGTGTGTGGACAAGTTTTCACTTGCTTTTTTGGTCTAATCCAAGGTGATATCCATGAACTACTAAGTCCTAACAGACTTGGAACCAGCCTATCTTGGAGACAGCCTCTATCACTATGTTATGTCATTATCTTTAAAGTCATCTGGAAATACCCTCTCAAGCTTGTGTTGTGCAGACCACGGGGAACAAAATTCCTGCTTCCCAAGAATTTTCTCCCATTAAGTCTGGAATTTTCTCCCATAGTGTAAGAACTTTTAATTTGGTTTGGCTTTTTGTGCCCAGGAATAAGGTAAGATAGTGAAAGAGGAAATTCTGTTGATGTAATTGGGAATTCTGCAAATGACATTGGATCACATGCCATGTTAATCTAAGCCCTGTTCATTTCGTTGAGTCTACAAGTAGAACAAAGACTGGATACACCCCACTGTTATCTGCCCTTGGGCACAGCAAGCTTTTGGTATGTGTGTGTGTTTTAATGAAAGAAACTTGTGCTTATGTTCACATAAGATCACATAAAGTCTTGAATGTTACATACTTCTCTCTGCTTCTTCCTTAGATTGATAAATATCTGTATGCCATGCGACTCTCTGATGAAACTCTGATTGATATCATGGGTCGCTTCAGGCGAGAGATGAAGAATGGACTCTCTAGGGATTTTAACCCAACAGCCACTGTCAAAATGCTTCCTACATTTGTAAGGTCTATTCCTGATGGGTCAGGTAAGGATTTCATCTCACCTGGTACACTGCTGTAATTTGTTAATATGTGCTCAGAAAGAAACAAATCCCATATTATTACTTCCAACACAGTGAGAGCCATGGACTACATGCGTATGCATGAAGAGGACCAAGTGTGAACAAAACCATAAGAAACAATTGGTGATATCTGTAGTAAAGAGAAAAACTCGGTTTTCTTTAGAACAAACCTCAGTCTAGTTCCCACTGAAGTAAGTGGCAAAGATATTTGGCTCTTGTTTTCTTGGGAACAAAGGGATTCATTGTACAAAGGTAACTAGAAGACAGAGGATTTAAAAACACACACACCACAATGTTCAGTGCAGTCACAAGGTAAAGAAAGTCCTGGCAAGTGAAAAACTGCAGTGACAAGTATTAATGCGATTTTTTTAACAGGGACGATATTTTGTGCTTGTTTGGCCTCCCTCAGAGTTCTGCACAAGCCAAGAAGACTTCAGAGAAAAGGCTTCTTCCTGTCAGTAGTAACTGGTGATATGTGAACTGGTGATATATCCAGTTTGGGGGTGGGAATCTGTTGGATCTTCTGGCATGGATTCCCGGAGTCCAGCCCGCTTTCTTTCTGCACTCTTTCTGCATTCACTTGGCAAAAAATGAGTGCAAATGCATCTGTGAGACCAGCCTGCACATGCCCTGCCAATATGCCTGCAAAGACTTTTTGTCTATGCACAAAAAAATTACATACTTTGCACAAAGAAACCACTAGTGTTCTTGAGTGTGCACAGACATTACATTACTCCTGGTCAGAATTGAGCACAAGAAAAGAGTCTGGCGAGGACAAGAGAGCCAGATTCTGGCTGAACTTCACATCCCTTGTAGTAACTGGGACTTTTAGTGGTTTGTTGATAAAGCAACTATATACTACCCTTTTATTTCATTCCAGGAACAACAGTTTATTATGGCACAATAAGTAACTAAACCTTAATTGCAGGTAATGCAATGCTTGCTTTCTGCTGTAAATTCTTGAGTCATGATTGGGGACTGCCCTGTTGGACCATACACTGGTGCACACTTTGCTGTGCAAAACTTGATGGAAAGAGGGCTTAAAAGGTGGCTTTTGATTATAGCTTGTATCTGAAGCTGTAATAAATATCAGTCATTTTGGATTCTTTTTTAGCAAAATCCCTGTGCCTTTCTATCTTTCAATAAGAATAGCAGGTAACTGCAGCTGAGGAGGTTCAGTTCAGACTATTACCAGTGTGTCCTTCAGATTGGGATCTTCCATCATACTGGTGGGATCTGAACTTATCCATGCGGAAGTAAATTGAAACCTGCCTTAATGGCTGTGTACTGAAATGCTTCCACTGTTGTTAGGCTCACAGCATTTCATCTACACTGGTGCAGGGTCAAAAAAAGTCTTAAGAGCAATGCTGTTGACTTGTGGCGATAAGAGTAGCATGACTTTGCTTTAAGACTCAGTGCGTGCATAACGGCAGGAAGCCAAATGTTCTAAAGCAAATTTTCATAACCTCATGACCTCCAGAAGTCTGTAAGGGGAGCATCAGCTGGGGAAAGGCTGAACAAATATAATTAAGACATACTCTTTTAATTTTTGTGTTATTAATCATAAACATATCATTTAGTAGCGAGATTCAAAGGTTTCAGAATGTTAATCCTGAGTTGACTCGTTTGAAAAGTGCATGACTCTTGACAGTAATGTCCATGTCTTGGGCTAATTGACATTTGTTGACATGTAGAGCTTTAAAAATTAACTTTGTACCTGTTAAGAGTAGTTTTAGAAAGGATTGAGGAAGAACTTCAGTCTGATCTAGCTTATGCCAAGGCTGATAAGAAGGGGAAATAGGGCCATTTTACAAACCTTGGTGAAAGACTTGATCCCCCGTTCCATTTTCCTGGTATGTCATGTCTTTTAGATTGTGATCTTGTGCACAGGGACTGGCTTTTTTATTGGTTAGTTGTTAATCCCTGGGAGCTCTTTTGACTAAGGAACAGGCTGAGTCATTAACTATAAATGACTAACTGTACATTTAATCCTGGAATTTTGTATATAACTTGATGAAAAAGCATAAGAATGCATGTACATGTAGCAGCATACCATGGCTTCTCAATTTGTACGCAGACAACTGGGAACCTTGATCATGTATATCCCTCTCGCCTTTCCTTGCCCTTTTCCTTTTTGCATGCTGTTAACCCTAACTTGCAAGTTTTTGAGGAGCTATAGTTGGTGCTGTTCCTGGATACAGCAAACTATAGCATCTGTGCAAATCCAAATTACAGACCAGGAGCTTGGAGGCTGCAGCGTCCAACAGAAGCAGGAGGAAAGTACATCGGAGCTCCAGCCTGAACACATCATAACATCATGTCAAGGAGTTACGCCTCTTTAAGTGCCTTGTTGACTGGGGCACTGATTTCAGTTTGCAGAAAGTGTGTTAATTCGCTGCATATTACCAGAGTGCCTATTTCTGAAGTGCATCATTTATTTGAATTATATTCCAAGCTTCATTTACTCTGGGTACAGGGTAGCTAGGGGGAAGCCATCTGTTCTAGTGTTTGCTTTCTGTTATTTTTTAATTTTTAGGGTAATAGATTTAAGCAAGCAATGGCCTATAATGACAAAATGGGTTTGTTCATTTGTGTTAATGTTAGGTACTTGTACTCAGCAATGACATTTTAATTGTTTTTATCCAGAGAACATTATAAAAAATGCATTCAGGTTTGGAGTCTTGCCAGTCCAAGATATTTTCTTGCCCCAAATGTTGCCATGGACAGTTGGAGAGATTTATTTATTTCATTTATGGTCTGCCTTTTACTTCTTCCAAAGAACCCAAGATAACAATATATAAGGACCTCCTCATCTCCTGTGAAGTAGGTTAGGATGAGTTTCTGTGGCTGACCTGGAGTTACCCAGTGAGATGCATGACCAGATGGGAACTAGAATCCAGTCCCAGTCCAACGCTTAACTACAGCACTGTACTGATTCACTGTGGACCGTGATGTGCAAGGTTACAAAGGGTGGGGGTACATTTCTTTTTGCAGATACGAACATAAATTAAAAACTATGGTCTTGCAAGGGACTATGGGTTGCATCTTCCAAATCCAGTACGGCTTCATTGATGCTCCTGAAAATAGCATGTTATTAACAGTTATTTTACTTTATTTTACTTATTATATTTCTTATCCAAATTTAAACATGGCTTTTTCACAGAGGTGCAAACATGAAAGAGAGTTGCATCAAAACAACAATGAGTATGAACAATGAAGACTGCAGAGTACAAATGATCAGTGGTAAAATTGCACGCTCTGCAGTGTGCTATAAACCCTGTCTGACTTGATCACAACTCAGGGAGAGCCTGTGTGAGAAGATGAGTTTTAAGGGAACATCTGAATGTCAGAAGAGTAGGGGCTGGTGTTGTGACCGTTCTTAAAGTGTTTCAGGGGATAGCTGTGGTGTTCGACTGCGAGTGATCCTGCAGCAAACCTCAGAAACAAGTGGCGCCCTCAGAAGTGTTCCCTCCACTGATTGGCAGGGACATAAAGGGTCAAGTGCTCCCTAAGATAGCCTGGTCCCAAGTGGTTAATGGCTTTATGTATTTACAAGAACACCTTCAACTTGGCCTGGTAGCTTATGGGCAGCCAGTGCAGTTCTTCTAGAAGGATGTAGCTTGTTGTTGAAAGGAGGCCCCCGTTGCCTTTCTACTGCTTGCTTACACCAGCTGCAACTTCCTGACCAGGCTTAAGGGCAAGACCATTCAAATCATATGACAGTAATTTGGCTTTTAGCTTACCAATGTCTATATGCCATGACTGAGCTGTCATGGTCCAAGAAAGGCCACAGTTAGCATACCAGCTGAAGCTGGTAAAAATTTCTTGGCAGATGCTGAGGCCACCTGAACCTCAAGTGACGATGAGAAGTCCAGGAGTACCCCAAATCACTTGTTCCTTCAGGGGAAGTGTAGCCCTGGTCAGATGACTGGCTGTTTTCAATGGTTTCATGCAGATGTTGAGTAGCACTGGAGATAAAATAGTGTTCCACCGCACAGGTATCGGGTTGAGGCACACTCCCACAATACCAGTCCCTGGGACTAGAGCTTGGCTGTGTAGGTTTGGTGGCTTCTAAATGATCCTCTTTTGCACCATGAGTGGTAGCAATAAATGTGGCTTTCCAGATTGAGTTATTTGTCCCTGCCTTTTCTTGCATAAACTCATCCAAGCTGATACGACTGCTCAGTTTGTGAATCTGACAAGATGAGGAGCAAGCGTTTGGACTAGAGTGGTCGTAAGAGTTGCAAATGCATAGCACTGCTTGGGGTTGTTCTTCAAGGCCTCTTTGGCTCTTAATATTATGGGAGCTGCTGCATTTCTCTCATATGTTAACACTAGTTGATAGTGGCTTTATGGATTGATGGACCTTGACCAGTGATTGCTGACAGACAGAACCTAGAAATGGCTGTGGTGAACAGCTTCTTCAGTTACTATTTGATCTCTGGGACTGTATCCAGAGTGAGATGGGATGCAGCTTGTGGATTTCTGGGTTCCTTCTTCAGCTCCTCCTACCGTGGTGAGGATGACAAAGGCGTAGGTGGGGTGAGGTGAGGTAGATCTGTCAGCTGCTTAGCTGAGTGAGCAAGCTTGATTCAGAGACTTTTGTGGGGCTTCAAGAATGGAGAATCTGCTGAATTCTCCTGGCCTCTGGGTGTGAAGAGGCTTCATAGCTGGTCTCACTACTGTTACTTCTTTAGCCTGCACTGGCTCACAGGTTGAATACTCAGTGATAAATCTTGAGATGCACACTGGACGTCCAAACTTAGGTGCTTCCTTGGCATTAGTGTGCATTTTGGGGGGCTTCCCTCTGGGGTCAAATAAGGGGAGGCTATTTTTATTGGGGGTAGAAAAGAATTAATGCACTTTCTGTCTATTAGTGCAGCTTCCCTGATCTTGTACCATCCAGATAGTGTGTGCTAGAACACCCATCATCAAGGACCAGTTGCCTTACTAGCTTCCCTTACTAAGGGAATTGTGCCTTCCATGTAACCTGGGCTCCCAGGTTGAAGAACGCTGCCATGAGGGAATTGTCAGAGCTGCTGTTGCTAAAACCTTAACACATACTTGCAGCTGTCAAGATGTGCTTAACATCATGTGTAGGACTGTATGCCCAAGGCCTGATAATACCTTTGATCCTCCTGGTCCAGTCATTAGTTCCTACCTTTGTCATAATTGACCCAGAAGAAGACAGATGAGAATAAGAAATTTGCTGCTGAGTTTTTTAAAGGATGAGATTGGAGTATTATTGGAAGATAATATCATTGAGAACAAGCAAAATACCTTTAAAAAATGGGAAGAAATGTCTGGGAAACCTACGTATGCTCAGTGCTTGATATTTCAAGTGGGTGTGAGATAATTGGGCAAAGCTGCTCTGTTAGAGGAAGAAAATAACTTTTTGTCAGGATTGTTGAATAGGGATCAGCCTTTCCCAACCTAGCACCATCTGGATGTTTCGTCCTACAAGTTCCAACATTCCTGACCATTAGACATGCTGGCTGGGGTTGATGGAGTTGAACTCCAAAGCATTTGTTTAGGAGAGGCTGAGTTAGGCAGTCTCAAATAGAGAATGTATGGTAGATGAACCAGTGTGATATTTTTGCAGTGCTGAATCTTGCATATTGCCCACCCTTCTTCTAAACCTTCCTGAATGCTTAGAAATCAACAAAGAATTGATATGTAATGAAATGCCCTATTCAGAGGTCAACTGTGGTGAACTGACACAGCACCTGGAAAGTAGATGCTGAAGATAAAAATGAGAGTGTGTGTATTTGCACCTGATCTTCAATATTTGTCTAGTTCTGTATACACACCACATTTTATCTCGTTCCAAAGACTGTGTTACTTGGTAATCTGTCTCTAAACAAATAAGAATTGCTGTCTTTGTCTGTCTGATTAGATAGGATGAGGCAAAAGCCTACACTTGGGTTGATCAAATATGTTTCCAATGTCAAAAGGAAGTGCTGATAGTACAACTTTCAGTGCTGCCTCTGTGATTTTATTTAGTGAACAGGGAAGATTTTTTAAGTGTCAATGACACCACCCTTAAGTATTATCATGTTTGTTTCTTCACAGAGAAAGGTGATTTCATTGCCCTGGATCTTGGTGGATCTTTCTTTCGTATTTTGCGAGTAAAAGTCTCCCATGAGAAAAGGCAAACAGTTCAAATGGAAACAGAGATTTATAACACTCCAGAAGATATAATGCATGGCAGTGGAACACGGGTAAGGGTCTTCTTTTAAGTGGTATATGAGCTTTTTAAAAATGTATTGTTGACTAAACCACAATTGCTCTTGGATTTTCTAAATCATAAAAATAATTCCCTGTTAAGTTAGAAAGCATAGTTTGATATCAAGTTCTCTGTGTTGATTTCTTGCGGGGAAGAATGCAGAATGCTAGGTTTTATTATGAAAATAGGTATCTTGTGATCATTTCTTTATTCCAAGCCATTTTGTATGCAATGATGACTAGTTGAATGAACAGGTAATCATGATTGCTGGCATGAAAATTAGTCCTCAGTTGTGAGTTAAAATACTTGCTTACTCCTTTTGTTTATGCACTTGTTATGTCCATCTTTATATTTATAATTGTGTTCTGGAATGACCAAGAATCATAAAACAATCATTGTCAAATGACAAATGATACATTGTTTAAGGCAATGTGGTGTAGTGGTTAAGAGCATGGGACTGGGGCTCAGAGGATCTGGGTTCTAGTCCCTGCTCAACCATGGAGCCAACTGGGTGACTTTGGGCCAGTCACAGACTCTCAGCCCAACCTACCTCACAGGGTTGTTGTTGTGGGGATAAGATGGAGGAGGAGATGTAAGCTGCCATGAGCCCTTTGTAGGAAAAAGGCAGGATATAAATCACAATATAAATAAAAATAAATAAGGCAGTGCAATTCTGCTGCACACTTACTTGGGGGCAAGACCCATTAAATTCAATGGGATGTACTTCCAAGTAATATGTGTGTGTGTTTGTGCTGTTAATTTTTAAGTATCAACTGCCGTACATTCCAATCAGTAACACTGAGCAGGCCATGGCAACCTATCGCATCAGAGAGATTTTGAGGGCCTTCCTGAAAGGCTTCAGAGATAGGACTCTTGAAGGCTTTGCTCAAGGGCCATGGCCAAGGTTGCCTTCAGGGAAGTGTGGGAACAGCAGTGGGGTGGAAAAGAACTGTGTCATTTGCCCAGCCTGTATTTTCTTTCTTTGTAAATGCTTGTGGAGTGCTGTGGGGCTGGACTGCCATCTCCATACTGCCTTGAAAATTAATGGATCAGACCTTGCCAATCCCACCCGTTCCTTTCATATTTCTTCCATCTTGAAACAAAGGGGATCAAGGAGAAATGTTTGTTCAGGTATATCACGTAGGATATGTCGGGCTGGACGAGGACCCCGCTGTTGGATACTGTCAAGGAAATTCCTCTGACAGAACCAGGACAGTGGAGAAGAAAATTTGTTTTCTTCCTGTTTCAGGGGTTTTATTTTTGTTGAAGTTGATTTTTAGTATTGTATCATTTCTGCAGATGCCATTCACAATTTGTTTTCTAGTCATTAACAAAACCAGTGAATAGGTTAATCATGGTTGTTTTCACAAACTATTTTTTTTTAAAGCAGAAACAATGTCAGTAATGGAAGCTTAACCACAGCATAACTGTGTGCAGAGAAGTCTTTGTTTCAAGTCTTAACCTCAAGCATGGCCTGCCTTGTGCCTTGGTACAGTCTCTTCTCTGCAGCCATTCCCATCTGCAATATAGGAATAAGAATACTGGCATATCTTACTGGGCTGTTGTAAAGATGATTAATATAATGTCATTTAGAATGTGTGATAGAGAACTATTCTGTATTATTATGTACTAAGTGGCACAGTGTCAGATTAAGACTAGAGGAACCTGGGTTCCAATTCTGAGCTGTCAGATTGACAGAACGACTTTAGACCAGTCACCATCTCTCCACTGAGTCTTACTTACAGCTTCATGACAGATTATTGCAAAATAATTTATTTATTTTTATGGGCATTTTTGTAATACTGTGCTGTGAGCTACCGAGAGAGCTATGGTGAGGCATACAAATGCGATAAGTAAATAATTAATTAAATTACAAGAATAAAATGGGCTGGGGAAAATAATCACGTAAACTTTCTTGAGGTCCTTAGGAAGATCATATATTTGTTGATGTTGCATTTATATGCTGCCTTTTCCCCTCTTGTGAAGATCCCAAGGTGGCTTACACAGCTCCATTTTATCCTCACAACAACAACCCTGTGAGGTAGGTTGGACTGAGAGGAGTGACTGGCCTAAAGTCACCTAGTGAGCTCCATGGTTGAGTGGGGGATGAGAACCCAGATACTTCAGGTCTTCAGTCTAACACAACTCACTCCTACAAATGCATCCAAATATTCTGCAAGAAGATTCCCATGAATAGGATTTTATACTTGCATATCATATGTGGCAGAAACATGTATAACATTTTGTATTGGAAAATGTCTGTTGATATTTCTTGCTTGTGTCCTTGGGTCCAAATTCAGCTGCTTCGCCTGATTGCCGTATCTCATTGTACAGCCAAGCATCTCTATTTGCTTTAAATGAAAGATCTCTCTCTCTCTTGCTCTTGAACACATAACATTTTTCCATGTGTGTACATTTTACGGCCAGCAACTCAGGCTTATAGAAGCTACATGGATGGTTGGTGAAGCTGAGAAAGGCTGGAGGAGTTTCTCGTACTTACCCCACTAAAAGCTCCCATGTAAGTTCCAGGTACTGGAATCTGCTCTCAGCGGGTGGCTGCCATTTTTCTTTTAGCCTACCTTTTGTCCATTGCCATTTCTCTTGCTTTTACCAGGATGAGCCTTAACACTGGCAGCCCTGAATCCTGACAGCATGGCTGCTAAGCCTAAGCAACCGTGTTCTGGCCTGCAAGTGTCCCTCATAAAAGGAAACTTTGACACTGCTGCTCCAAAAACACCCATGTGAGTCAGAAGGCCCCAGGCTTTGCCTACGCTCTTCCTGCTGTTTGGCTCCTGAAAGCATCGGCCTGGTCACTTCAGCATGTAGATGTGGCTCCAGTAAATGCCCTAACTGGTCTTGTTATTTATAGTTGAGTGGGAGAGAACAGTTTCATGGGTGCTATAATCAAAAGTCCTAAGTGTGTGTCTGGGACTGATGAGGACAGGCTCAGTGCGTGTGTGTTCCTGCAACCAATGGCTTATTTTACTTGTAGTTTAATAATAATGTCAGTTCATGTAACAGTTAACTGTTATTTAAAGTTGGGGCTGTCATCAGTATCAGATGGATTATGAAAAATGTGGGCCACCTCTAGAGTTGGGAAAGCATCTTTCCTTTTCTTAGGAACTAGAATCACATTTTTAGTATCAAGTGTCTACACATTCAGGTCACTGGGTTGTGACCTACTGATTTTTTCCAGAGGAATTCTGTATTGCAAGTTAGTTTTGTTTACCATACTTTAAAAAAAGGCTTTCCCATCATTTTTCAATGACTCACTGATATACTGTAATCTCAGTTCGGGGCATGTTAATGCAGATTTGACCATATTAGGGGGCAAATCATCAGTATTATTTTTCTGAATGTTTTGTTCTGAAAGGCATGTGTTGCAAGATTGATACTGCTGAAAGTGTGCATGTACCAGTACTTGAAACTGCAGATTTTCTGTGCAGTCCAATACCCTGTTGTGTTTACATGCCCAATTATTGCCTTCCATCATGTTTGGAGATTCATCAGTCTCAGTGAGCATGCTAATGGTCAGGGATAATGGGACTTGTGGTCTGAAACATCAGGAGAGCATGAAGATTTAGGCACTAAACACAATGGCGTTTGGGTGTGTTCGGTTGTTCTAGCGGGGGACCAGAATGTCCCTGTCTTGTCCCATTCCCATGACATAGTTTAGGTTGGATCATTAGCACAAACCAGAGTTTGCAATGGTGCAAGTAAAGTTAAGCATCACTCATTACTGGCTTCCTGGTGGCTGGTCCCCAAGTGCCTTTAGATGCATTGGGCTACTCTATTTCAGAACACTTGTTTTGCCACCAGAAGGCCGGCACAGGGGAGCTGAACCCATTTCAGCATGAGGTCCTCCTCCTGTTTCAACAAAACTCTCTGGGGCTGCATTCCAGTGATAGATTGGGTCAAAGGCAAAAAATGGGCAGGGCCGAAAAAGCTGAGTTCTGTTCCCCTGGTATAGAAACTACAAGGAATAGTGGGTTGGTAAAGCCAAGGAAAAACTGAAGACTCCTTGACTTCTCAGCTGCCTTCTTTCTGAAAGAGAGCATGTTCAATGAGAGCCAGTGTAGTGTAGTGGTTAAGAGCACATGACTGGGACTCAGGTGATCTGGGTTCAAGTCCCTGCTCAGCTGCAGAACCAGCTGGCTGACTATGCCAGTCACAGATTCTCAACCCAACCCAACTCACAGGGTGGCTGTTGTGGGGATAAAATTGAGAGAGCAGCAAGAGACTGTTTTAAGTTGCGTTGGGTTCATTGTAAGAAAAAAGTGGGGTATAAATCGAATGAATGAATGAGGTTTGAGTAGATTTGAAAGTAATGGACTTCTGAAATGAAGCACGGAAGTGTTTGGATTTTATTTAATGAACAGGTGGCAGGATGAAGTAGCAGAGCAACTGTTCTGATGCTCCTTAGTTTGTCTTATTTTCAGGCTGTGCTGCCATTTTCCACTTCACAGTGCTTGCTGTACCTCTTCCGAGGCATGGAAAGAACTGCAATATTGGAATCCATAATCTGGTCAAAGAACTCTGTGTAGTTTGCCTGCCTAGTGCTGCATTTAGACACTCTCTCCCCTTAAATATTATATGAACTTCTGGTGTGTGCATTTAAAGAATAAGAGACATTTAGCTTTGCGTGAGATCAGCATTCTGATTATAAGTCACCAAAGGATTGGGGAGCTATAAACTGAGAATGCTCGCTTGAAAATAGCAGAGTTGCCAAAGGAGGGCTGTATGGAAAGGATAAATCACTGGTTAGCCAAAACAGAAAGTTCCTTTTCCAGAATGATTCAACTTAGTTCCAGAAAGCCTTTTCTCTAGTAAGAATTATTCATTATTTTTATTTTAACTATATTTCTCCTGTTCCACAGCCAAAAAGGGAGTTTCTGGAGTGCTATATAATCAGTCAACCATAAGGCAGGCCCTGCTCTGAGGTGTAAAATTTAAAAAGACACAACAAAAAGGCACAGAGAAGGAAGAGGAGAAAATTAAGTTGCTTGTGGACAGGCCTGGTGGAATGGCCCAACTTTCCATCTCATCTCTTGGTGTGGTGAAGCTCTGGTATTCCTGTTGCTGGCTACTATCTCGTTCCCTTCCAAGTCCAAAAGAAACCCCATTCAGCTCCCTGAGGTCTGAAAACAATAGTTAAACAAGGGCATGGGCTCCACAATAGTAAATCAAGGAGCTGAGTTTTCCAGAATCACCAAATATCTCAGGATTAAATCCAAAATAGCGGATTTAGATGGCTTTTATGTGTTAATGTTGCTTAGCCTTGTAGGCACTTTCTCAGAGAGGTTTTAACCTGGTCAGTGGGCATCTCTACTCTAAATCCCATGTTGCTCCGTTGCTAAAGTGAGGCATCAAATGGCTTTGAATTACATTGATCAAGATTTCCATCCTGACCACCCAGTGCAGGTAGAGTGTGTCCAGTCTCCTTTCTGTAGTTAGGATGGAGATCTAGACTGTGCTGTGGCATGTTAAACATTTCCTCCTTCCACGTCCTTCTGTGAATTCCCCATCCCATCCTTTTCTGAGGGTTTACTCTGGGTCATTTAAAATATGCAACAAACCATGGCTAACCAAACTAGGTTGTATTCACCTGGTCCTGATCATTGTTGGAAACTTCAAAGCTGGCTGTGGGTAGTAGGGTATTTGCCAGGGTATTCTGATACACATACACAGAGTGCTGGTTTTGAAAAAGAAAGGAGCAAGGAGTTCAGGAATTAGGAATGAGTGAGTTGGTGGCACTTTCATAATCTCCTAATTATGGGCTTCCATTCAGGCTTTATTGCACTCACTAACATAACTGTGTTTACCATCCCATTGATTTCTTTTTGACTTGCTTACAAGTAAGTGCCTTACAGATTGCGGCAGCCTTGCTTGTACCAGTGCTGGCGAGGGGCTGCAAAAGCACGTCTGCTAAAGTTCACGGCTTAAAAGGAAGATTCCTCTTTACCACCACATGAGCATTTGTTCAGCTTTTTTGGAATATTTATCAAGTGACTTTAATTTTCAAAATTCTACAGGTTCATGGGGCTGCCACCAAAATAGTCCATTTTGGAATGGTCTCTCTAATTATTTTTCTAATTTTTTTCAGTACTGCTTGTGAGAACGGAGCTGTAAGTAATGTTTTTAAAACTCACTTTCTAATGTCTAATGTCATTTTATTTTCCTTGCTTCTCAGCTTTTTGACCATGTTGCTGAATGTTTAGGAGATTTCATGGAGAAACAAGAAATCAAGGACAAGAAATTACCTGTGGGGTTCACATTTTCTTTTCCGTGTAGACAATCCAAACTAGATGAGGTAAGAGCACATCATCACTTTATTACTTTATAATAGGAACCTTGGAAACCCCATAAAACCATCAGACCATGGGGTCTTCCAACATGATACTGTCAAAACTGACTGGCGTTGGCTTTCTGGGGTTTCAGGCAAGATCTTTTCCCGGCTCTACTTGTGGATGCCAGGGCCTGACCGAAGGATGTCGGAGAAATCCAAAACAGGTTCATGTGACTTCAGAGTCCCGTGAATTCAGCCCATGGGCTCTGTGCTGGCCTGACAACTTCTGAGCAGCACAGATTGCATGGAACTGTGAACTGACTTTATCCAGAATGGTCCGCTGTGTAGCACTGAGAAAAACATGCATGTTGCACACTGGCAGCAGTAATATAAGTAACATACTTTTCCAGGAGAAGAGAGGGATCTGATTACATCCCTGAGTGGACAATGGAATGAAAGATTCCTGTTAATCTGCGAAACATGCATGGAGCAGATTAAATAAACTCTATACATCCCTAGTTTTTACCTTGAGCATGAAAAGAAATGCTGCAGAATAATGAGGTACTTGGAGTACTAGATGGTATTAAACTAGCTAGGAGTACTAGATGGTATTACAATAATTAGCTGGTTTATCTTGTTGCTGTTGTAGATGATCAGTAAATAATTCATTGTTAATTTATAGGTTAGGCAGAGTGGCCCCGTGTTTAGAGTGTTGCACTGGGGAGACTTGGGTTCCAATTCTCCTCCTGGCTGTATAGCTCACTGGGTTTCACTGGGCTTAAACTGGCTCTCAGCCTAACCTACATCATGTTGTTGTTGAGAGAATAAAATAGAGAGAAGGAGGATCATGAATCGGGCTCCTTGGAGGAAAGGCAGGATATAAGTGCAACCAAATACAAATATACCTGTGTGATTGTGCACACTGGGCCACTGTATATTACCTTTGCTGTCATATATGGAAGCTGCCAACCCATCCCCAGCTGAATTAAAACCAAACCATTTGTTGATCTGGGCACGTGCAACATTGCCATGCTATGGGGGTTAGAAAGTGCAGGTCTGCCTGGTACCTGGGCAAAGCCGCTGGGAGATCCATATTCATCACTTGAGCCAAAATTCATGAACACCGCTTTAAAGGTAATTGACACACTTTAATGACTGTATAGCTCTGAAGCGGAGAGTCAGCAGCTTTACTCAGGTTACTTCCCCACCTGTGAACATGGGCGAGTTCACATGCAGGAAATTTTGCAGCACTGCCATATGCAAGAAATTGTTCTCAGCTAATTTTGGGAAAAGACATGAAAAACTGGAATCCTGACTGAAAGGAATGTGAGGGTATCATTTATTCTGGGTAGCATTTGTTTAAATGGTTTGCTTGAATTTGCCAGGGTATTCTGATAACCTGGACAAAACGCTTCAGAGCAAGTGGTGTTGAGGGAGCTGATGTAGTTCAGTTGCTGAACAAAGCAATCAAGAAACGTGGGGTAAGAGTGGCTTTTATTTTCATAACTATTTTATATGTGTGCATAAATGAACTGACTGATTTGTTACTTACAAATGTTGAAGGTTGTCCATACCAGACTGGAATGATTAGACTAGAGATAATTTCATGGTATCTTCTTTCTCAGCAAAAGTAAGAACCAAGAAAATGTTCATACTTATGAGTCCCGGTCCTTTTGCCGGGGGCCCTTCCAGGGAATATTATATTCCAAATATATCAAAGAACATTCAAAGGCATCCAGCTGCCCTTGATTCAAACAGTCTTCTTGGAGGTGAAATAGACTGTTGTGAATTCTGTCACCCATGAATATTTACTTGGAGGTAAGTTCATTTGGGTCCCGCACTGAATGAGAGTTACTGCCAAGAAAGTGTGCATAGGTATATAAACTAAGGTAGCATTGCATAGTGAGATAAGTATTCATTTC
The DNA here is from genome assembly GCF_004798865.1 of Varanus komodoensis. Classification (NCBI taxonomy): domain Eukaryota; kingdom Metazoa; phylum Chordata; class Lepidosauria; order Squamata; family Varanidae; genus Varanus; species Varanus komodoensis. The sequence continues at coordinate 16,765,469 of NW_025335317.1, forward strand.
TCTGTTGAAAGCATTAGATAGTCTTCAGTCCATTGCATTATAGGAGGTGAATGTTTATCCTTCCAGGGTTCTAATATCAGCCTTTAGCTGTCCAAATAGTTCAGAGAACCCATTTATACTAACCATTTGCTAATTTCCATGAAGTAGATAAATAATTTAAAAGAGTGCACATATTATTAAATATTGACGTCTGTTCTGGTGCAAAATGTATCCATATTTTAACATACATAGGAAATCACAATGCTGTGTTCTATCTTAAAAGCAGGCTTCCTTGCTTGCTGCACTTGCTGAGTAAGCTCATACATAACAGTAATCTTCCAAATTTTATCAACCCATTTCTATTTTTGATAGCTACTTGGAAGATTTCCGATTATATGTCATACATAAATTTGTGGCTGATCCCAAAGTGAGAAGGGATGTGTGAAAAATGCATTTCAGTTCGTTTTTTAAATCAGGATTTGCCCAACTTACATTTCTAGGACCAAAAATATGCTCGAATTGGTCTAACTCCATATCAAGTTTGCCCTGTGATTTGTGGGCCCAAGAAAATGCATTCACTAGCATGCATACTTTTGAAAAATGCACACAAACACATTTTAAGCAGTGGAAGAAGAATGTGCACAGTTCAATTACAAACATGGTGATGTGTACATTTGAAAATACGCCCTTATTGAAATATAATTTTGAAATGTTGATGCAAAAAAGGGAAAAAAACTTTCCAGGTGGAATTTGGAGAACATTGACAAATTCGAGCTTGGTTTGCATACACAGCCCCCAAACTGACTTGTACTTGTACTCAGTAATGAATTGAGTCTGATTTTAGGGGAGAAGAAATGAATGTTAGACTTAAGATGAACTCCCTTTGTCTGTAGTAATAGGGGGAAATAGGAAAATAGAATCTGTTAGCTGAGCTAACAAAGCTCGCTTGGTAAACAGTATTTACTGACCTTTTGTGTCACAGTGAAAAGTAATATATGTAGATCAAAATATATTAATAATATTGTCTGACACAAGAAATATTCTATTTCATTTTAAAGGATTATGATGCAGACATTATGGCAGTTGTCAATGACACCGTAGGGACAATGATGACCTGTGGATTCGATGACCAACGTTGTGAAGTTGGCTTGATTATTGGTATTAATATTTGATTTCTTTGCTGAGCATATGGGATGTTGGCATTTTTTGTTTTGGTTTAAGTCGATTGATGAATTTCACTCCCTTCTTTTAAGGTACTGGTACAAATGCCTGTTACATGGAAGAAATGAGACACATTGACCTGGTGGAAGGTGATGAAGGACGCATGTGCATCAATACCGAATGGGGAGCATTTGGAGATGATGGATTATTAGAAGACATCCGGACTGAATTTGACAGAGAAATTGACCGAGGTTCCCTTAATCCTGGGAAGCAACTGTAATTGAGATGATGTTACTGTTGATACTGACCCTAAGTAGTCCAGTCTAAAATGAATCCTTTGATATGCTATATTTTAACATAGGCTTTTTTTGACAACTGTATAGTGGCTTATTAAGCTGAAATATGCACAGACTTTTCACTCATAGAAACAGAGTGAGTCAGAAGAGGTCTCCCAGGCCATCTAGTCTGACCCCCCGCTTCAGCCGGGTCCGCTCATGACACGCCTACCATGTGCATGTCCATGCATGCAGCCAGTCTAGTCTGTTCTTTGTAAACTAGGAACGTTTAAATTTATCATAATTTTCACTTTCTGTTGAACCAGGAAACCAGTTTCTGTTGAAACCAGGAAACCAACTCTGGAACAAACCAGGGTCTTCAACCACACTTTCAAGTTGATTTAAGATCCTGGTTTGTTGTGTAGCTTGGTGGTGATAGTTATGTGGCTTAGATGGCAGCAGTAGCACCTGATGGGCAGGGTTGCCAGTTGTGCAACTGGCACTCTGCGAGCATTTGTGTACTTCCTCTAGGCGTGGCTTGTTTTTCCAGACCTGGCCAAGCACGAAAGGGAGTCTGTGGATGCCCGAGGGACCCACTCCTATTTCACGGTGCCCCTGAGAGAATTGAGATGATGATACTTGGACTGAGCTTCCTCTTTCCTATTGGTCTATATTTGTGGTCCTGTTCAAAGGCCCATGAGTGGGAAACATGTGAGCTACATGCAACTATCACCACTCTCAAAAAACGAGAATGGTGGAGAACTGGTAATTTGCTGCCAAAGTTTAGTGGCAAACCACTGTGGAAGTTCACTAAGGACAGCTTTAGCTGGTTTGCAAATGAATATTTATTTATTTAAAAAATTTCCATCCCATCCTTCACCCAGGATCTCAGGGCAGTGATACCAGAAGAATAATTTGTTTTCCCTTCTGTGGCAAGGGTGTGAGCCGCAGGGGACTGGAAGTGGAAATTGACTTGAAAGCGGAACAGAACTTTCCTGTCTGCTTCCTGCTGCCCCCTGGTGTTCCCTGTCCAAAACTGCTCTAAAGGTTATGGGTCATTCCGGACTGGATTTGGGAGTGCAGCGGAGAGGAGCTGCAGCAATAAAGGGGAACTGGCAGAATTTGGGCGACCCTCCCCCCTGAATATGTGGGAGTGCCTTTCCTCTATGCAAGGGATTTTCCTGATCCCACACATTGTCCCCACCACATTATATCCTCTGAGTGGTCATGTGGAGATAGTTTAGGCAGAGAGGAAAACACTTCCTCAGGTCCACAGACTACGCTGAATGGCTGAATAAAAATTTGAGCCCAAAGGCTCTAAGTCTGCAGATTATTACTGAGAATTAAGAGTCACTGTGCTTGTGGGACTGGGCTACATTTGTGTAAATGTGAGTGTTGAAACTCATTGTTTGATACGTCCTTTTCAGGTTTGAGAAGATGGTCAGTGGCATGTATATGGGTGAACTGGTCAGGCTTATCCTTGTTAAAATGGCCAAAGAAGGTTTACTTTTTGAGGGGCGAATAACTCCTGAACTTTTAACCAAAGGAAAAATAGACACTAAGGATGTTTCTGCCATAGAAAAGTACGTACTTTTTGAAGTTTTTTCTAAGTTTCCAGGTTGGCATGCATTCATGTGATTAGAAGTACAGAATGTCTGTGGTTGGGTTCTGACAGCGACTCCTTGAGAGGCTTTTAAGAACAGTGCTAGGAGAGAGGATGGCGTGTGCAGGTGGCAGGGAGGGAAATGAATGATGGTGGTTTTCACAGCACCTGGGGGTGGGGGCTGTCGGTTGAATGCCCCAGCTTTAAAAGAAAAACTTCAGCAGAACTGTGCTTAATTGCTCACCCCAGTCATTTTCCAGTTGCAATGGAGCACCCACTGCCCAGCTCCAGCACAGTGGCATTTCAGTGCCTCTTAGAAATCTTGTTAAATACAAATCTAATAAATATTTTTAAAAAGTAACTGCTTCGGAGGCTCCCATTATCTACTGGTGTCACTCAAGTCTCCCTCACACTCTACTCTGGGTTCCTGGGACCCTGGCGACCCACTGCTTGAAGGTACTATTATAATTCATTCCCAGGTACTTGTAGTACTTCCCCTTTAATGAGTAAACTGCCGTCAGATCAGCTTTCCCCAACTTGGTGCCCTCCAGATGTTTTGCACTTTGACTCCCATCAGCTTAAGTCTGCATGACAAGTGGTCAGGAATCCTAGGAAATGTAATCTGAAGCATGTGGAAAGTCTCACGTTGGGGAAAGCTCACCTCATTGTGAGCGTTCAGAACGTCTTCATATCCGGTTGTGCTCTTGCAATGTCTTTTCAGGAGCAAGGAGGGCTTGCAGAAAGCCAAGGAGATTCTGACGCGTCTCGGGGTTGAGCCCTCTCATGAGGACTGCATCGCCGTCCACCACGTGTGCACCATCGTTTCGTTCCGCTCCGCAAACCTCGTGGCTGCCACTCTGGGGGCCATCCTGAACCAGCTACGGGACAACAAAGGAGTGGGCCGTCTCCGCACGACCGTGGGGGTGGACGGCTCCCTGTACAAGATGCATCCACAGTAAGATCCCGAGCAGTTTCTATAATTACTGCTTGGCACCTGCTAGGGACCATCTCTTGCAAAGGTCAGCTATGCAGCACGTCGAGCTGGCATTTGGAGATGGAGCCTGGGCCTGAGCTGAAGAAGCGAAGCCCTCGCGTTAGATGAAAGCGGGTGGCTGACCTCACAGGCTGGGACTGTGGGAAGCAGTTCAGTGAGCTGGGCTGGGGGCACTGCTTACAACACGCACACGTGGAGCAAACGGACCTGGAGCACAGCAGATCGTGCGCGCAGCTATTGCTTGCGTGTGGCAGTGAGAATGGCCTCGTTCACACACTACAATTACCTGGATTTGAATGCTGGGTAGCTCCAAATGAGCATGAACAAATGCATGTGTTGGCTTCTGGCCGTTTTGGCTATGATAAATAACTCAGGGACATTCTCTGCTAATGAGTTCAAACTCTAGTTGTTTGTCCATAATTCCAGGATTAAACATCACAGTAAACAATTCAGGGACAGAGTGTCCCTGGGTAGGGTTTCACAGCAGGAGAGGGTGGTTATGCAAGAACCAGCACATTCACTCCCCTTTCATTTTCCACAACCCAGTTAACAAACCATGGGTTGCTGATAACATGTGAGCTGAATCAGTGCCTGTAACCTGCAAATACGCTGGCATACAAGAGAATAATTTCCAGCTGTGTGCAGAGTGATACTGAAAAATAGCTATGGAATAGTGGTACCTGTACCTGTAGTACTGAAAATTATCCCCTCACATACGTGTAGAGGAGAACATGTGTAGGAAAAACTTCTTAACTTTTGCTTATGACAGGCTGGTGCCTTCTAAATATTTTTGGATTGTAATTTCCGTCAGCTTTAGACAGCATGACTAATGATCATGAATGCTGGATATTTTAGTCCAAAACCGGGAGGGTACCATGTAAGGAAAAGCTGGTTTACGCAATTCATGTTTTACTTTGGACAGTCTGGGTTTATAATATATCCAACATAAGAGTGTCCTGTATTCAGATATTCCAATTTAATTCCTCCACAAATGCAATTCAGAACTAATGGAAAAAAAATCTATCTTGAATCATTTCAAATCAAGTCAGTGAAAGAGACAGGAACTGAAAATTAAGCATTGCAATTAAGGTTATTTCAGTTCGGTTGATAAATAAGTCATCTTTTCACTGTAATCTTTTCATCTTTTCACTTTTGGAAGCAATTGCTTTCATTAGTGCTTAGTTGCTTAATGCTTTCACTTAGGATTGCAGCCTTTGACCTGTGTCCTGTGTCAACCTGCTTTGCAAGATAGAGAATGTGCTAATTAAGGTTTTGTTATTTCATAAAGCCTTGGGTTAAGTAATCCCTGAACAACTCAGAATGGCTGGGTTTGGACGTCACAGATTAGGACAATGAAAGGTTATTAAAACTTACATGAAAGGAACTATGTCAGCTTTAACCACCTGAGAGTCAGTGGTGTGGTTAGAGAGGTGGACTGGCATTTGGGTGATCCCAGTTCAGCCATGAACCTCACTGAGATAATTTTGGTCCAGTCACTGACTTTCAGCCTAACCCACTTCACAGCATTATTGTGAAGATAAATGGCTAGGTCTGCTTGGAGGAGAAGGTGGAATATAAAAGTATCAAATAAATACTAGCCCTCATTCTTTTTATTAGCTTAAATCATTTTTTCTGAAAACAATGCTGAATGTCTGTGCCCCTTTGTCCTGTCGTGCTGTCATGGAAATGCTAATGAAGGCTTCCTCAGCCCCGTGCCTTCCAGATATTTTGGATTTCCACTGCAACCAGCATGGCTGATGGTCCGGAATTCCAAAACATCTTGAGAGCATCAGATGAGGAGGGCTGTGTTAGTCTTTCCCTTCTACCCTTATTTAATGGATTTACTGCTGTTGCTAACTGTAGATAAAATGGAGTTCCTTTTGGCAAGATGGAGGAGGTTGTGCTTGAACCCACCCATTTTGTCTTTTATAATGTGTAATTTGATTGGACCTCAGAGCAGAATAGGAGTTCCTCCTTTCTCCCCACCAATAGCTAATGTTGTTCCCTCCCCTTAGAAGCAGGGGCTCTTTTCACATTACCCAATATGTGTGGGTCTCAGTTTTGCCACAAGTGGCTCCCATGTGGTAGGATCATCTTTAAATGCTGCAGGGGTTTGTGTGTGGGCAGATCGCACATGTTTAGTTTATTTTAAAAACTACAATACAATTATCCCCTCCAAAAAAAACACCCTCACCATTAAAGAAGGGGAAAAGGAACAAAACTGAAATGTAATTAGTGTTACTGGCAGACTGCATGTGTCCCATGGATTTGGCATCCTGCCACTCTTCTCTGGTTTCACCTTTGGGATCAATACTAGCTTCTAAGTAAGCTTGTTAAAGGTTGAGTCGATAAGTTGCATCAGTCTGCATCTGTTCAAGTGTTGGTGCCCTACTCTGGTAACAAGTGGCAATTACTGTTGTGCTGCTGAATGTGGTCCTGGAGTAAGTAGCTGATCTGTGGAGTGGCAGTTGGGTGGAAAGGCATATGTGCAAATGAGTGGGCTGGGTAGTGGCACCCTGCTCAATGCCGTTTACATGTTTTGCTGGGTGATATCTGTAGACGGGACAGGTGCTTCCTGCTCAAACTGGCCTTGTCCTTCCCTTGAGGATGACCAAGCTGGCTTTGGAAGGAACCGTGCCCTTCACTCTACCAACATAATTGCTCTGGTGTCATTGGAATGGTGTGCTTCCTATATTCATCAGCTAACAATTATGCTCAAATAACATCTGACTTAAGTTACATTGTCCTGTGCGCTTGTATCATGGGGTGTTGCTGGCTAATGTCTGGCAAAGTACTGTTGCGCTGGTACAGCCTTCCTCAGTCTGTTGTCTTCCCGATGTGGTGGAACACAGCTCCCATATTGTTCAGGCAGATGGCTTGGAATTGTGGAGATACACTTCAGCACATCTGGAGGGCACCAGCTTGGGGTAAGCTACACTAGATGGACCCTCAGTCTGACCTAGTGTCGTATTTGTGACCTGGCAGCAGCTGTCCATGCCTTGGCAATGTCATGGTTAGGCTATAGCAGGGGTGGCCAAATGGAGGGAGTTGCATGCAGCTCGCTGAGTTTATTTTGCAGCTTGCTGTTCACCGCTGCAGGTGGGTGCCTGCGTGTCACCACCCACCAGCACCTACTTGTGGTTCTCAGACATCTGACATTCACCATATGAGGTTCTTCTGTTGAGCAAGTTTGGCCACCCCTGAAGGTTGTCAGGAACTGGAGTGAGATGTGACGGTTTAGGTGGTCAGACAGAGGATCATAACAGGATCGTATCTTAATACTGCGAGAGGGCTAGCCAGTCATTTCCCAGCCTCGAAGTGCAGGTGTTAATGTTTAAAGTGCTAAACAGCTCATAACATGGTCATTGGGGGACTATTTTGGTACGAACCTTCTCGGTTATGAAGGAGATGCCCTTTTAAAGCACTTTTATTTGCAGAGACGTATGTTGATCACATGCAAAAGGGCTTTTTTCTCTATTGCTCCCCAACATCATAGCATGCTGCTTGTGGAGTTGTGACTGATCCCCATTCATTCAGGATTCAGGAAGGGGGTCAAGATGCATCTTTTTACCCTGGCTTTTATAATGGTGGTTTTGGTTTTAAAAATAGTCTTTAATGGTTTTACTATCTCTTTATTTGTTTTGTTGTAAGCTGCCTTGTTTTTCCAGAAAGATAACATGGCAAATGTTTTAAAACCTCTGTGTTAAAGAAAATTTACGAGCAGTTGTTTTCTTCCTGTGTGCAGATACTCCAGACGTCTGCACAAAACAGTGCGTCGCTTGGTGCCCGACTGCGATGTGCGCTTTCTGTTGTCTGAGAGCGGCAGTGGGAAGGGTGCTGCAATGGTGACTGCTGTCGCCTATCGGCTGGCAGAGCAGCACCGGCTGATCAATGAGACCTTGGCGGAATTCAAGCTTACCAATGAGCAGCTCTTCCAGGTGAAGAAGAAGATGCGCAATGAAATAGAAGCTGGTCTCAGAAAGAAAACGCACGACCACGCAAAGGTCAAAATGCTGCCCACCTTTGTCCGCAGTACACCTGATGGGACAGGTAACTCTCTAGCTCCTGAAGTGACAATTTGAACTGTTGTTGCCTTGTTTCCATGTTGCAGAATGAAGAAGCAGGCCAGTTTCTGAAGCTGGTGTCTACCGATAGGAAGCACACACTTCCTGTGTCTGTTGTTACTAGTTTGCTTGCTGATAAAACATTTTAAAGAGTAGCAATTCTGACAGTTAGCAATGCTAATTTTGTTTATTTAAAAGACCACGTGCTGCTTTTTTAGCATGTGTTCGAAGTGACTTGCAAATGCAGGGAAATAATTAAAAATAAAATCTCAATTAAAGGAAACAAAGAAAATGGGGAAAATAACTGGAAAATACTTAAGCCAATGAATACAATTGCTGTAGGGCAGTGATGGCCCTATAGAGGGCTAGATAGAGTCACTGAAGCAGTCGAGGACAGGAAGGCCTGGTGGAATGTTGTCCATGGGGTCGCGATGGGTCGGACAGGACTTTGCGACTAACAACAACAACGAGTGATGGTGAACCTTTGAGAGACCAAGTGCCCAAACTGCAGCCCAAACCCTGCTTATTTATTGCAAAGTGCCAACACTGCAATAAAAACTGAAAACAGGTTTTAGTTTAGAAAAAACAACTCACATTCACCTTGGCAGCGCGCTGACTGGCCATCTGAAAGCTCGGACTAGTCACGGCAAATGAGTCGCGACTTGTGATGTCAGCACTTGGCACCGCTACACCTTTCCAAGAATGCGTATGGCTCCTTCGTGCGCTGTTATCTGATACTTGGCTTCTGGGGCGACTTGGCTCGTGTGCGGACAGAGAGGGCTCTGTGCAGGTTCGCCACCACTGCTATAGGGGAAATGCTATATGAAAAATTTAAGTTTTATTGCCCTTTCAGAATGTTAGCTGAGCTAACTTCTCTTAGCAAACACCCCCATTGAGCTCCTGAAATTCCGCTGAATTGAAAGAATGTTTTCAGATCACAAGCATTTTTGATAAGGGTATTTGGAAGGAAATTTGCTTAGTCCCAATGGATTTTTCATGTGGTAGTCCATTTGTTCTCTTTCTCCCTAAATGAAATGAGTAGAAAAATGCCTGTTTGTCCATTTACTACCTTTCCCTCCTGATAATTTTGTGCAGTTCAAACACAGATTCACACTTAGATCAAAAGATTGAATTGGCATTTCTTCCAAATAGAAGAATTGGCATTTCTTCCCCTTCCTTTAAGGGGAAGTGGAACAGCAGCACCACCTGCTGGTGGATGTTCTGCATGTCATGTGTCCAGTCAACTGCATGCACACACTTCCAGGCGACCCAGCTTCTGTTTTCTTTCAAGAGA